>NW_022265411.1:0-13691 GCF_002021735.2 Oncorhynchus kisutch
GACTGGGGATACCCGACTGCGTCTGCTTATTTCCTTTTAACAGTTGGGATGTACTGGAATTGAAAATGTTGCAACGTTGGATGCTCTCTTTGTACAGAGCCAACAGCGTCAGAGCCTTTCATTTAAAGAAGTGCATAATATATACGAATCGTAAAGATTACGATGCAAAAGAGCCTCAAAAATACAGCGTCAGAGAAAACTAGTAGCGGATGCTTAAAAAATAAAAAAACTCAAAAACCCCGCCCCCAGATACCCAAGGGCCTTGTTCTACAATAAAAAGAAAAAAAGCAGCCAGTTCTTCATTTCAGCATACACCATGGATCTCCGACCATCTACGAGGAAGCCACTACGTCATGGGGGCCCGACACTAAAGACTCTATGCCACGAAGCCCTACACTCTACGGCACCCCTGGCAAGACCCGTGACACCCCCGACATTTTACCCAGCCTGAGGATGTGTTGATGGGGTGGCCAGTACTATTTTGTGGATACAATCAAGGCCTCTGTAGCTACACTTTTAAACGTGGTGATTGGCGAATATATACGAGAAAAATGCATCGGCTGTGAGATCAATCATCCCAGCCAGCGTCGTCATCCTTGCCTCTACGACCCTCCTAGATACTACTTTTTCAATCATTTTGAGGAGCTGGTGAAAAGACTGTGGTCCTGCCCGTTTTATACCAGCGCTGGTCATCGCCCTGGAGTCTATGGGTATTGCGCCGTCTATCCCTAGAGTTTACGGGGTAACCGAAGCCTTCCTACATGAACTGAAGGAGGCCTCTTCATCCATGAGAAACTCAAAGAAATCCGACACACCCTGGTGGACGACAACAAATACAGGGAAGCTGTGATGGCTGATGTGATGCTTTCTGGCTCAATAAATCCCAAGAGACCGAGTGACATTTGGTTTATTTGAGCTATGGGTAACTATGTGTCTACGATGTTTGAGCGAATAAATACATTTTTTCTTTTGAGAGACCTTACAAATGTTATGCATCAGATTATTGAAAATAAAGTGAACAATGTAAAGTTCTACACAACCCACAATACAGGGGTTATGTAGAGCGTGTGTTAAAAATGGGAGCAAATCATGAAACATGTCGACATACGGGCGAGAGTTTACAATGGTCACATATGGTATCAAGGCTTGTTGAGGATTCTGAAGAACTAGAAATAACTTTGGCTAAGATTTTACATTATTTGTTTGAACCACCCTTTAATGTGAATGTGTATCATATTTGTTGTTTATATACTTATATATCAGACGTGTGTGTTTTAAAAATTCAGCGAAACAACCTGTAAATCTAAACAATATATACAGGGTGTTGCATGCTGTGATTGTGAGAAAACGGGGACTTGTATCTTGCAACAAATCCTGAATTGTCTGTATACGTAATAATTGTTGCATTCTTAAAATAAAAATTCACAAACTGAAATGTTGTCGTTATATGAAAGTGCTCATTACAGTTATTGTACCTCAGAGAGGCAAGAAGGATGGCTGAGCAGCTGTTGAAAAACATATATTATAATCCCTCTAACCCCGGGTCTTATGGGGGTAAAGAGCGTTTACAGAGGAGGCTATAGTCGAAGAAGCAAGAATACAGGTAGTCTGTTTAAGCGATGCTAAAGTGAATGATATGGTTATCAGAGCAAGATGGCCTACCCTCTACATAAACCTGTAAGAAAACATTTCCAAGAAATAGCGTTTTTCTACGCATCCATTATCCCCAAATTCAGGCGGATCTATTGTGACATGCAGTCCCTTGCCGATAAAAATGATGGAAATCGCTACATGCTAACGGTTTTATAGATATTTTCTCTAAATTAGCCTATGTAAGGGTATGTTTAAAAAATAAGAGCGGGGCAGAGGTGACCAGGCTTTGAATCGATCTTGAAGGCAGGAAGGCCGCCCCCAAGAAAGTGCAGACGGATGGCGGAAAAGAATTTTTTTAGATAAAACATTTCAGAAGCTAATGAAATAATATAATATAGTACATTTTGCTACAGGCTCTGATTTGAAAGCTTCGGTTGTGGAACGCTTTTAATAGGACTTTGAAAGAGCGGATGTGGCGCTATTTTACAGCTCACAACACCAACCGATATACAGACATAGGTTCAGGATTTAGTAAACGGTTACAACCACAGCTACCATAAGACTATACGTAATGAAGCCCTCGGAGGTCTCTTCGGAAAACTCTTTCAAGTCTTTAAAAATATGTATGGTTTGTTCCCACTTCGCCGTAAGAAAAAAATGACTTTTAAATTCCTAGTGGGTGACTTGGTGCGTATATCAAAGTTGAGGGGTGTTTTCGACAAAAAATACGAACAAGGCTTTAGCTCGGAGGTTGTTTACCGTTACCGGAATGTCCTGCCACGCATTCCGCCGGTCTACAAATTAAAAGATTATGACGGGGATCTTATAGAGGGATCTTTTTATGAGAAGGAATTACAGAAGGTCCAGTTGGGTAAAGACAAAGTCTTTCACGTGGAGGAGATTCTAGATCAGAAGAGAGAAAAGGGTAAAAATGGTTGCTGGTCCCGCTGGAAAAACTGGCCTCAAAAGTTCAACAGTTGGGTATTGGAGCAGGATGTGGTGGAGGCAACGGGGGTTAATTTAAACCCCTAGTCATGATAACTAGCGCATCATTCGCGTGTACACAGTTGGGCATCATGGAACACAGCGGCTTCTACCTGACTCTCCCCAGTAATGCGTCGGCACAGATATATCGTAATAATCAGAGTTCGAAGTATACAACCAATTTTCCAAAGCCTATAGAGTTATCAGAGGCTTGGGAAGTAGGTCTCAGCGAGATTACATACCCCCATAGTTGGTATAATATCAAAGCTAAGGACCGTGATTTTTATTGCAAAAGGTTCTCGGAACCTGCGAAACTTATTAAGCTTAAAAAGGTTTCTATAGAACCGTCGACAGGATCGTCTCAGAGTTGAATGAACACCTAACCCTGAACAAGATGGAAATATTCCTATTCTACAATCCAATCCATAAAAGGATACAAATCTCAGGGCCTGCTAACGGAGGTATAAAGACCAGCGGTAATTTATCCTACATGTTGGGGATGGGTCCCAATAAATGGACGTATGTGAACGATAAATTATTCCCATTCCCTGCGGATATACATGCAGGCTTTTACAACATATTTGTCTATACCGACATCATAACCTATCAAAGGGTCGGAGACAGCTGTGTGCCCCTCCTGCGAACAGTTCATATAGACGGCAAGGATGGGGACATCGTCACTGTCAATTATGACAAGCCGCACTACGTACATGTCAGCAAGAACTATATTGAAAACATTCTGGTTGAGCTTAAAACGGATCAGAACGAAAACATTGAATTTACTTATGGTAAAACGATTGTAAAACTCCACTTTAGACCCACCAAAACCTCTCTACATATATAATAGCTGTATTATTTATAAACATAATACAAATAAAAGGGTTATGGAGCACCATCAGCTCGACCCTAACCGTTATGTTTCATACTATGTGGATCAAGTGGGTAATGGACTACCAGGATATCATGGAGCGCCGACAATGTATGGTTCGGGGATAGGAGGTATATTCCGTAACCTCTTCAGGATGGTTTTACCGTTTATGAAGAGAGGCTTCAGCATAGCCAAACCACATTTAAAATCAGCGGCTAAAAAATATAGTAAGTGAGGTTGTAGCCAATGCTATGACCCGAAGGGCGTCACCAGAGGTGGAGCATCAAGAAGGCTCGGGGCTTATGATATTGTCTCGAAGGCCAAAAAAGAGACCCCCTGGTTTAAGGCGTAGACCTGCACCTAAAAAGCGGCGGTTAACTGTTAAAAGAACCTCAGTAAGTCAAAGACGGGGTAAAGTGAGGAGGTCTGTACCAAAACAGGCTAAAAGAATACTAGGAAGTATTTTCTAAAAGAATAAGTGACATGGCTCTTTTACATCGAATGTCCTCTGAAGCTATAAAGACAGAACTTGATCTTTTCACGGCACCGTTAACGCAGCATTCAATAGATAGATCCAGTTATGTGGAGATAGCCCCTCTCTCTGCTATTACCGATAACGGGCCTATCGAATTTTTCATACCAGGCCATGGTGACAACTATCTGGACCTCAACAACACCTTGGTGCATTTACGTCTAAAAGTGACCAAAAGAGATGGGTCTAATATTGCAGACGATGCCAAAGTGAGTCTCATTAATTACCCCTTGGCCACCATTTTCTCCAAGTTGATGTGACTTTGGGTGAACGCCTAATCAGTCAAAGCAGCGCTACATACCCTTATAGAGCCATCATGGAGTGTTTACTAAACTACTCCGAAGACACTCTCAAAACCCAATTTAGCGCCGGGCTGTTTAGCAAGGATACTGCAGGAGCCTCTATGGAATCGACAGACCCTTCCACCGGTGCAAACAAAGGACTAGCGGCACGAGCTCGCTACTGCGCCGAATCTCGAGAGTTTCATTTGCTAGGCCCTATACACTCTGACATTTTCTTTCAAGAACGGTTACTCTTAAATTCGGTTGATTTAAGATTAAAATTAACCAGGGCCAAGGATGATTTTGCCTGATGTCTCCCCAAGACGGGGATTTTAGTTTGAAAGTGTTGGGGGCAACCCTTTTTATTAAAAAAGTATCTGTATCTCCGGCCGTGCGCCTGGGTCACTCACATGCTTTGATGAAAGGAAATGCCCTTTACCCTCTCCAAAGAATTACCATGAAAACCTTTAGCATACCTGTGGGCAGTAGAATCTGCAGTCAAGAAAACCTATTTCTAGGCCCTTTACCTAGATATGTGGTTATAGGTCTGGTTGATCACGCCTCTAATACGGGCAGTTTAGATAAAAAACCCCTTTAATTTTCAGCACTTCAATGCAGAGTATGTAGCGCTCTGTCAGGACGGACGTCAGGTTCCGGCGAAGGCTTTCCAACCACAATTTAATAACAACATATCTGTGCGAGAATTTTACAATCTATTCCTGGCTACAGGGCGACATCTAAAAGATCTCTCTTTACCTATTGACAGAAATGATTTTGCAGAGGGTTACACATTGTATGCTTTCAATTTATCACCTGATGATGACACCTCAGGAAATCTGTCTGTGGTGTCCCAAGGTAACCTCAGGCTGGAAATGCGTTTCCGTACACCTTTAGCCTGTACAGTTAGCATGATTGTTTACGCATGCTCTGATTCAATCTTGGAAGTGAATGCCCGAAGACAGGTCTTAGTGGATTATTATTAAGGACCTTTGAACAAAGACATGAATACCCAAGAGTTGGACGGGCTCATGAGCCGCTTGATTGGAAAACAATTTTGTGGAGTGTTGGCTTGTGATGAATTACCTATGGAGATATGGTCTGAGAGGCCTGCAATGTTTATTGTCAATACCCATCCTAAACACATGCCTGGTGAACATTGGCTAGCTATGACATTAGAACAGGAAGGTGGACGAAAAATCTCAACTTTTTTTGATTCCTATGGCTTTCCCCCCCGGTTTTTTCACATTTCCCTAAATCTATTAAAGATTTTTTGACCCTAAACGGTACAAAGATCTACTACAACATCAAACAAGTGCAAGATAACCTTTCCACTACATGCGGTCACCACTGTGTATTTTACCTGTGCCAAAGAGCCCGGGGAGTTTCTTTTGAAGATGTTATGTCTCTTTATAAGGATGATTTAAGAAGTAATGATAACCTTGTATCTTGTTTTGTTAGAAAATATCAAAAGTGTTCAAATGTGTGTCCTTTAAGAACGCGTAATCAAGGCGTATGCTCACGTCATATGTTTCAAGAATGCCACAAATGTTAACTTGCTTATTTTTCAAATAAAAAATTTATTGAATTTAATCATAGTCATTCAAAAGTCATTTTCAAAAGTCTAACCACGCCGAGAGATCGGGTTTAGGAAAAGGTCCTGAGACGTTCATGGGAGTAAATGAGTTAGCATCATCGCTTTCATATGGGGCCGGTGTCGTTGGGGCATCTTTAGGGGTGCTGTATCTCGTTGAAGGCTTTTGTTTTAAAGCTTGAATCTGTTGACGAAGCTTATGGTTGGGTACACCGGAGAGGGGGATGTTGAGGATTGCCGAGGGCCTTAAGAAAACTGACGCCAGCCGGGAGGCCTTCGGTCATCAGCAACCTTGTGGGCAGCCGTGGTGTACTTTTAAGCAAGTCCTGCATATGGGACCCCCTAACCACAGAGCCCTGAAGGATAAACTCTCCAGAGTCGTTCCAAGCAGCTATCCCCTTTGAGTCTTTTATCTTGTTCATAATGTATTTAACATTCTCCTGTTACGTAAAGGCACATGTGTTCAGTAGTCATGCATAACTTTATCTTTCAAATGGCATTTGAGCTTCACCCGACATATTATCTCCACTAGGTAAGATCGACGGTACAGGCCTTACAGGGGCATGCTATCGTTAGGTTCGACATCTGTTAAAGGGTCCGGTAGGGAAAGGGTTAAATGGTTAGTCTCTCTCTCCCTTGCTTTACCCGAGTCAAATACCTTTGCATTAGGTTTTGTGTATTTTTTGAATCTTATCATAGGGGTTCAATCCTTTTCGGTTCAAAACATCCTTCATGGCCGTATCCAAATCATTTTCCGCTGTTTGTCTGATATCTTCAGGACCCTGCATTTGTTTTTTAAGTCTATCCAACTCTTGTTGAGGCACCCAAGTACATTTTAGTGGCCATCACACCCACGTGTTCAACCACCACGTCTGGCCGCAATAGGCTGGTGATGAAGGGCACGGCTATACTGAGTAAAGGTAGAAGAAAACCCCAGACTGTTGTATACTATGTCTTTTCTTTTGAAGACTGGCCCTTTTATTGGCAAAGAGTTTTGATCGCTGTCTTTTGTCTCCTTAATTTTTTCAATTGTTCAGGGTGAGTGGAATGCGTCCTTTGAGAAGATTCAAAGCAATCTCACATAGGGCTAATATGAGATCTGAAGAACAGCGACCCAAGATGGCCTTCCGTTCTTTAGCTGTAGAACCTACTAGCCTTCTCAAGAGGGTGAGGTTCTTTTTAAACGCAGAGACATAGCGTTTACTTTTTAGGAAGGTATGCAGCAGGCCTCTCCCCCGGAAACAGCCCTGTACGTAGCCTAAGGTGTTCTGGAGTATTTGCTTTTAAATCCACGATTAAATAAGGAAAATGGCTCTTTGGTAGCGTCCTCATAGCTCTCCATAAAGTATGATTTCCGTCCAGGGTACATCTGCTGAGCTAGAGTGCTAATTTGCAGTTTGTCTCTAGGATTTTTAAACAATACCATGTAGTTGGCATTCAAGCTAATGGTCCGACTATTTTTACCTTGGTGAAACACATTCTGGACCAAGTAAAGCACGGACAGGTTTCTATGATGAGTATATTGGGTAAAAGCTCGTTGCAATTTCAGGGTGTTCGCTACCAGCAAATAGCATATCGTCCAAAACCAGCAGATTATTTACATGTGGGGGAGAAGTTCATCATCAGACAGAGAATCGGGTATTCCTTCAACAAACTTGATTTTTATGTCTTCAATAATTCATCATACAGAGGTTGGTAACATGAATAACACCATACAATATTGTCAGGCTTTTGAGATAACACATGTTCAGAATTCTCTAAAATACTTTTACAAAAAAAGTTTTGCCACTGTTTGAAGGGCCTGCAATTAATGCTGAAAAAGGCCATTGTAGCCGGGGGTCAAAACCCTCGACAGCAGTCATAATATCTTAAAGCTTTAAGACCACACTGGGGCTTGTAGCATAAGTCAGTAGCCAAAGGGCAATGTTGGCTACCGTCAGGCAATAGCTGTCTCTTGTCATAGACTACCCTGAATCTTTTAGTGAGTGGTGCTGTTCTTAGATGGAACCCCTTTTTATCCCTCACTATTTTGTTTGTAGGAGCTCAAAATCTCCAAGTCACTATCTTGTCCTTTACGAACCCCTCGACCAAGCGCGTGATTGATTCCAAGTTTACACGCGGTGGCATTTTCATAGTTTTGAGTCACGCCTTTGGCTTTCAACACCACGTGATTGGCTTTAGTCCTAAAAGCATAGCTTTTTGGACCACATGAGGACCATTCTGTAATATGGTCACCCTCTTCGAGTCATCGTTAAACCCCCAAGATAGTTGCTAAGTGGGGGGGTCCAATCCCCCGGTTTGCTTACATAGACCACAGAGTCTGTGTACGTGGTAAAGAACCCGCCTCTGAAGCTGTTCCATGAGGGTGTACAGTTCAAGGCGGGCCATAGCTGTGGTAAATGCTGCAAGAACACATTTACTTACCCGGGGGTAGAACCCACTTTTGGTGGCGCCTCCATTGCACCAAGGCAATGTCTTGACTCAAGAAGGAAAAATGTGAAATTTCGTATTGGTCCGACAAAAACAAATTCCAAAAATTCTTCGGGGTCTTTAATGATCGAAGTTGTTAGCATATTGGCATCTCTGCTGCTAATTTCCCCCAAAGGAGTTCAAGTACAATTTCGACACATTTCTTTTGGTTTTGTGTGACCTCTATTCTGTCAGGGTCAAGAAGTATGCCTTCTCTGTCATGGTAGTCTTGAATGTACTGGTCTTTACTTTCTTGATCTGTGACCGATGCAGGATAGCCTGAAGCCATCTGCTTGCATCTCAAGAAGGTTTTTGATGTACTCTTTAAAAAGTGTGTTCTGATTTCCTGGAAAAGTTCCACACTTCAAAGATGTTGGCCACACGATACCCCTTCTCTAAAGCCTTAGAGAATTCTACAGTGACCCATACACCGGTCAGGGCTCTTTCTTGATCTGTGTGATCACCAGGGGTTTTCCTGGTTGTGGTTTTCACAGCATGTGCGACAAAGGGGAAAGAAAAGTTTTCCTTTAGGACCCTTGTAAGGCAACACAGGTATAAACAGCCCCCCTAGGAGGGTAGACAGTCGCTTTGATTAAACCAAAATAATTTTGGGGTTCGTCAAAGTCGCTGTGAATAATTTCAGGATGCCCTATAGGATAGAATGAGGAACTCATTACATGAGGATATAGGATGTAAAATCTACATAGCCTATTGTCTCGTCGGGTTGAGCTACATAACGCAATGTCAAAAGCATTGGTCCGGCCTCCAAACAAGGCCCCTGTCGCGGTTCCAGGGGCTCTGGAGGGTCATAATGGGTAAGGAAGGCCCTTAACACTAGGATCTGCCTTTTTGAGGGCTGTCCATTCGTGCTCCCACAAAACCACAACTTTTAACCCGTAAGTAGCCTTTAAAGAATTCAGTTTGTCTTGAAACTCTTGGTACATTTCCCCAAAAGTCTTTGGGTTAGGGACACACAAGGTGTGGGGACCAAAGCATAATTTACAACCGTGGAAGAAACAACCGTTGTACTCATACACTTGTCTCAACCCGTCAATCTGTGTGTATCCATCTACATGGTAAGGGCCCAAAAGCCTTCTCCCCCCGATTCAAAGCATGTTGGATAAAAATATCTTTATCCTGGGCCAAGTACTCCAACCATTGAATGGAACCACTAGAGTAGGCCTTGAATTGGCGTCGGTAGTTGTCTGGCGATGGGATAGCTATAGATTCAGGAGTTAGATAGTGTGTACGATAGGTTTTCATGCACGCTGATGCAATAGTTGTACAGCTCCAGGGGTCAATGCCCGCATCTTTGATTACCTCTTCTCTGAATCTGAGGCATCCTTCACGAAGTATAACAACGTCATTGTCACAGTATGATTCCATCTCTTTATGGAAATCAAAAGTGCCATGTCTTACGGTCTCGTACCATGTCATGAATCTCTCACGCTCTTTGGGAGACATTGATCACACCCGTACATTTCGGGGGCTGGATAAGATCCTATATAATGTAGATTCTCCTCAGATGTGAAGAAATGAGGGAAAATAGCCTTTGACAGAGTTTTCAAACCCAAGGCCTCTGGCATTTGAGCCAATCTCATGGGTAAGAAGCTTAAGCTGTCAATGTATCTCTGTTTGAAGGCGGGGTCAACAAAGCATAATATTTTACTCCCTTGAGCTATGACACTGGGTGCCACGCCTTGCTGTATCAAAGGGTTTCAGAAGCAGATAGGAGTCATAGGCCCTAGCATTGTGAGCTATAAACGTGAAGTTTCTGTACTGGGCTTTTCTAAAATGTTTTAGAAAGAGTCGGGCACAATCGGGTCCCTCGGCCGACCATTTTTCACCCTTGAAAGTCATGGTTGACACAAAAATAGGCAAATGAACCCCTGATTGCTGAGTTGTCTCAAAATCATAAAACACATATTTCTCTGTATGTTCATCTTCAGCCAAGGGCTGAATGTAACACTCATGTGTTACTTCTTGAACCGCTTCCGCGTCTCTGCTTTTCAAAGGACCTTTACAGATTGGGCAGTGTATAATTCCACAAACATGAGGTTTAGGGCTATCTATTTTAAGGTTGTAATTGCAATGACATTTTGGACATTTCTTGTTAATGTCACAACTGCTTACAGATTTACATGCCTTGGGATGCCATGTTTCAGTTTTGTGTTTTTCGTAACAGTAGGCCGAACGACATGTGCGGTGACAATCCGCACAGGGGGTCAAGTTTAGCGGCTGCATAGGGCAATGTTTATCCAGACATACTGAACAGTTGTAACGGCACGAGTGCCCCCCATGCGTGTGTAGCCGGTATGACAGGCTGGACAGACATATGGCGCGCCTAAAAAGGCTGTGATGTTTAGTTACGGCATAGTAATGCTCATTTTGCACATAAAAGTACATAGTCTTAGGATGTGGTTCGGGTATATTTTGGAACTTGAGGAGAGCGTCATTAGCCCTACTGTGGTACAAAACCCACAATCTTGATGTTCAGAAAGTTTTCAAATTTGACTATGTCTGAGAAAGCCACAGCATCCTGTATACCGAGACCCACCGCAGTTTGTAGCTCTCGAGCTTTATGTAACGCGGCTTGATCCGTACATCCTGGGCTGAGTAAGTGGGCCAAACCTATGGCAAAACATAGCTTATTACCTGGATTGTGAACGTTTATGAGATAGGCCCTTTTATTGCTTATGATTTCGGACTGCATTAAACTCTCGAGCTTTCGTCTCTGACCCCCGCCCCCTTGTGGTTGGCGTACTAATTGTACTACAAGTTCGAGGGTCCTATCTGCTAGCACGTTTAAATTTGACTGAACAAGGCGTTCTAGCAGTTTAACAAATTGTTCAAGCTCTGCTTCACCATTCTGTAAAATAAGCGATACCTTGCTCTGTAGACTGTCTCCACAAATTTCCAACTGTAAGAGATCCCTAGGTTCGCTATAATCTCTTAATCCTCGCTAACAGTTCATTCAAGTGTCCATAAGCATACGTAAAACACAGCATATTCCCGAATCTGACCCCCCCATGCGAAATTGAAAAACTGGCGAACCTCAATATTGTTGAATTTATTTCGACGCAAAACATGTACACTTCGATCAAGACCTCCCCCCTCCAGATTTGCTAGGCAATTGTCCAACTGTTCAAAAACATCGTATTGGGTTTCAGACTCTTCGGACATTGGTGTTAAAGGCTGATTTATAGGTGTCTGGGGTGCCGAATTAAACCTAGCGCTCTCGTTCTGTACACTGATCTCAAGACCGCCCCCCTCCAGATTTGCTAGACATTTGTCCAACTGTTCAAAAACATCATATTGACTTTCAGACTCTTCGGACAATGTTGTTAAAGGCTGTCTTAGAGGTGTCTGTGGGGCCGAATTAAACCTAGGGCTCGCGTTAAGCTGGGTAATTAGAGATATGATGGTTTCGGGAATCTGTGTTAACATGTTTTTCCTCGGAAGGCCCTGACTCATTCATACGTGTAATAATGTCTATGAGTTCGGAGGGAATCTGGGATAATAGATTTTCATCTATTGTCATTATGTCAATTACCCCCGAATCATTCATATGGTTAACTATATCGTGGAGCTCTGTAGGGATCCTGGCTAAGAGGGTTTCAATTGTCTCACTTTGGTCTATAGGGGGCGCCATCTGTCTAATTAAGGATGTGTGTGTGTGTGTGTGTGTGTTTACATGTGTGTTTTTTAACGGCGGTATTTGCTTGTTTTAGCCCTAATGTTTTTTAACATACGGGGTAGCTCGCTACGCCAGAATGACACATCCTGATTGTATTGATGCTCGAGTAGAATACACATGCGCCTCTGGAGTAGAGCCTTTCGTGATTTTAAACCCAGGGTAAACGCTTTGAAAACGCTTGGTCTATTTCAGAATCTGCTGTTTCCCCCACAGAATTGGCCGATTCAAGAAGGTTGGCAGCTTCACAGAACATCATTCACAGAACATCAAATCGTCTACCTCAGAAATGTCATTTAAATCTTTGACATCATCAGGTTTCGCTGGTGTCTTTGGAGCCTCCTCGGGGATGCTTGTCTGGGCATCCTCCGATGTTTGTGCGTTGTGTTCATAAGCCGGTGAGGAGGTCTGAAATTAAAAATAATACATACACAAATAGGTTATTAACCCTAAAATATGTTAAAAATGCCAAATACATTTCAGATATAAGCCTATATATTAACAATACATTAATTAAATACCTCGGCTTTTTTGACGAGGGCTGTTCTGAAGAAGCTCTGAAACCATGGGCTGATGTCTTTGTTCAACCTGTATTACAGCATCTGCAGGTCCGGTAGATGGTGAGCCTGAAAAAAACAAACAAACAAACAAAAAACAGCATTAGGCCTTGTTTTAACATATTCCGGCATAAAAAAAATATATAAATATTAAAATAATAATATATATAAATAATAATATATAATTGATTCATACCTAGTCCTTGGAACGACGTCTCGTGAATATCGGCCAAGTAGAATTGTTCGGGTGAAGCGGAACTGTGGATCTGAGCACTAATTATCCTTTGGTGTTTAGAAATATGGGGGACAACGTTGTCCTGGCCAAGGGGAGTTGACCTGCCGTTTAAAGTCTCTGTTCGCTGCTTTTGTGTAAATACATCCTGGGAGTAGGGCAGAATTGTCTCGTAGTCATATGCTTCGCAGAAACCGTTCAGGCTCCATAGGGCATCGTTTAACCTTCTAGGCTTTAGGTCCTCTGTAAACATATAAAATAACTTTTAATATAAGATGCCCACACTTTTTGTTTTTAAGGTATAAATATTTTTATGTATGGAATTCTTGGAGCTTACTTACGTTGACAATTCAGGGCAGGCGTTTGTTTGTCGGCACTTTGTTTCGGAGCCCCATTGGATGGTTCGAGCTCAGTTATACCTCGGAGTATCTGCGTGAATGCTTCAGAATCTATAAAACATTCGACAATATTAAAGCTATAATCACTTTAGCTAATATTGCCTTGTTATACGGTAAGCATACTGATCCTAATGATTGTTTAATATTTCTATAACATCCCACGCTTTTCAAACAATTCCCCAACAACAACCAAATCTAATAAAGATTTATTTCAAGAACTCACCTTGCGATAGATCCATTAGACTTTTTTCCCCGATTATCTTTTTTAACGCTTCAGTCCGATAACGATTCTTGGAGTTTCTGGAGGTGCTGTTTGCATCGGAACTAAAACGCTGCTAACATTGCCCATGGTTTCTAGCGCTTTTGTACCCTACGACCTAGAGAAAAACCCCTGAATGATTTTTTTACATAGCATTTGGGGTTTGTCGTTTTTTTCGGGCTATACCCCCGCCCATGGTATATTTGACACATTTCAAACACATGGTATTGGGT
>NW_022265412.1:0-13644 GCF_002021735.2 Oncorhynchus kisutch
GCACATAGCCAACACAGGAAAGTAATGGCGGCCCTGAAGGGTCATTATTGGCCAGTGAGGGAAAATCCTCTGTGACAGAAACTCCCTCTATCACATCTACTGTGAAGAGTGTTCCCTGTTGATGATCGGTGACCCCAGGGACAAGGAGGTCAATTACAGAAGACTGACAGCTCCAGAATATCTACTGTGATGAGTGTTCCCTGTTGATGATCGGTGACCCCAGGGACAAGGAGGTCAATAACAGAAGACCGACAGCTCCAGAATATCTACTGTGATGAGTGTTCCTGTTGATGATCGGTGACCGTGACCCCAGGGACAAGGAGGTCAATAACAGAAGACTGACCAGCTCCAGAATATCTACTGTGAAGAGTGTTCCCTGTTGATGATCGGTGACCCCAGGGACAAGGAGGTCAATAACAGAAGACTGACAGCTCCAGAATATCTACTGTGAAGAGTGTTCCTGTTGATGATCGGTGACCGTGACCCCAGGGACAAGAAGGTCAATAACAGAAGACTGACAGCTCCAGAATATCCTTGGATATTGATTTTGTAACCATCTGGCATAACAGCAGACTGTTAGACCTCCGGCGAGACGGAGACCGCTCTGTTTCCAACATCACTCTACACATAAGTACAGTAGTAGCCATGATATGGACCCGATGTTCACTGTATAGTTAGTCAACACACACACTTTACACACTCCCCAAAGTCCCAAACCAGCTCACCTGGTGAAGCTGCCAGGAGACACAGAGACAGGTAGAGACGTCTTCTGGCATCTCCTGGAGTGGGCTTTCAGATTCAAGTCCAATTGGCTAACAAATCCCTTTAGTCGGTCCCCTAGGGTCCTTCAGTTACAGGAACATTCAGAGAGCACCCGGGGACCACAACTCTCCCTGCTACCTCAATAACTCCACAAAATTACCACTGGGAACGAGATCAAATATAACTCCAACTCTCTCTCTCTCTCTAACCAAATGGCCATTGTTTTTTGGAGGACATGTATATGTATTAGATGATGGATAATGTCAGTGGTAGTGATGGTGGTATCTACTGTACAGCCCTGGTCAAATGTAGTGCCCTAAAAGGGAACAGGGTGCCACTGGGGAGGTTTATGAACATGGCAGGAAGTGGAGATAGTACGGCCATTAGGAGGTACATGACCCACAGGTGGTGGGAGGCTGGAGGACTGACAAGAGAGGCACACACACACACACACACACACACACTCACACACACACAGTTCTCGTGGATGAACTCTGGACCCCTAGAGACTGAATTAGAGTTCTGACTCATCCACAGGCTAGGACGAGAGGGATGGAGAGGGGATGGAGCGGTGTAGGGGAGGGAGGATGGAGAGATGGAGGGAGGGAGGGAGGGATGGAGAGATGGAGGGAGGGAGGGAGGGATGGAGTGGTTGAGGGAGATATGGTGGGAGGGATGGATGGAGAGGTGGAGGGAGGGAGGGATGGAGTGGTTGAGGGAGATATGGTGGGAGGGATGGATGGAGGGAGGGAGGGCTGGGAGGGGAGGGGGGGAGATGGTTGGAGGGAGGGAGGGATAGAGAGGTGGAGGGGATAGAGGTAGAGGGATGGAGGGAGGGAGGGAGGGATGGAGAGGTGGAGGGAGGGGGGATGGTGGGAGGGATGGATGGAGAGGTGGAGGAGGGAGGGAGGTGGAGAGGTGGAGGGAGGGGAGATGGTTGGAGGGAGGGAGGGATAGAGAGGTGGAGGGATGGAGGGAGGGAGGGAGGGATGGATGGAGAGAGGAGGGGAGGGGGAATGATGGAGGAGGGAGGGATGGATGGAGGGAGGGAGGGATGGAGGGAGGGGAGGGAGGGAGGGAGGGAGGGAGGGAGGGAGGGAGGGAGGGAGGGAGGGAGGGAGGAGGGAGGGAGGGAGGGAGGGGGTGGGAGGGAGGGGGGATGGTTGGAGGGAGGGAGGGCTAGAGATGGTAGCTGGATGGAGGAGGGAAGGAGGGATGGAGAGGTGGAGGGAGGGGGGATGGTTGGAGGGAGGGAGGGATAGATGGATTATGGAGGATGAATGGATGGATGGTCAGAGATAAAGGGAGGAATGGAGGGAGCCATCAGAGCCAATCACAGGCAGGTAAGGCACATCCTGTGTCAACAGCCCCTCATCCCCCTGAGCATGCTGAGTAAATACACCATTAGGACGGGCGGGTGGAGTGATATGGAGGGACTACTTTGGGAAAGTAGAGCGAAAATAATCTAGTCTGTTACCTGGCAACTGTCGCTGCCTACAGCGCTGAGAGTTCACAGTGGAGGTTAATATTAAACAGCAGCAGAGGTGGCCTGCCGTTTGGTGTGTGTGTGTGTGTGTGTGTGTGTGTGTGTGTGTGTGTGTGTGTGTGTGTGTTGTGTGTGTGTGTGTGTGTGTTGTGTGTGTGTGTGTGTGTGTGTGTGTGTGTGTGTGTGTGTGTGTGTGTGTGTGTGTGTGTGCATGTGTATGTGGTGTGGTGTGTGTGTGTGTGTGTCTGGTTAGAGTTAATAACTAAATAACATTTGCTCTGCTATTCTAAAGTGGATGTCCACAAACAACAACAACATCACTCCAGTCTGTTCCACATCAATAACCTGTTCATATTCACCATGGAAACATGTTGCTACGGCATCTCTGTCCCATTACATTCACATCAATAACCTGTTCACATTCACCATGGAAACATGTTACTACGGCATCGCTCTGTCCCATTACATTCACATCAATAACCTGTTCGTATTCACCATGGAAACAAAACATGTTGCTACGGCATCTCTCTGTCCCATTACATTCACATCAATAACCTGTTCGTATTCACCATGGAAACAAACATGTTGCTACGGCATCCCTCTGTCCCATTACATTCACATCAATAACTGTTCATAGTCACCATGGAAACAAACAGTGTTGCTACGGCATCTCTCTGTCCCATTACATTCACATCAATAACCTGTTCGTATTCACCATGGAAACAAAACATGTTGCTACGGCATCGCTCCTGTCCCATTACATTCACATCAACAACCTGTTCATAGTCACCATGGAAACAAAACATGTTGCTACGGCACTCTCTCTGTCCCATTACATTCACATCAATAACCTGTTCATATTCACCATGGAAACATGTTGCTACGGCATCTCTCTGTCCCATTACATTCACATCAATAACCTGTTCATATTCACCATGGAAACAAAACATGTTGCTACGGCACCCCTCTGTCCCCATTACATTCACATCAATAACTGTTCGTATTCACCATGGAAACAAAACATGTTGCTACGGCACCCCTCTGTCCCATTACATTCACATCAATAACCTGTTCATATTCACCATGGAAACATGTTGCTATGGCATCTCTCTGTCCCATTACATTCACATCAATAACCCTGTTCATAGCCACCATGGAAACAAAACATGTTGCTACGGCACCCCTCTGTCCCATTACATTCACATCAATAACCTGTTCATATTCACCATGAAAACATGTTGCCTATGGCACCCCTCTGTCCCATTACATTCACATCAATAACCTGTTCATATTCACCATGGAAACATGTTGCTACGGCATCTCTCTGTCCCATTACATTCACATCCTTGTCATCTTGTATTCAGAGGAGAGAGAGGCTGCAGCACATGTCTCCCTTCCCTCACTCCCCCTCTCTCCCTCAGGGAACGCCTCTGATCCAGTCTGATACAACGTGACCTCACGGCTCAGAGATAGAGATAGACAGCGAGAGATAGACAGAGAGAGAGAGACAGCGAGAGATACAGAGCAGCAAGATTTGTAACCTGTTGCCACGAGAAAAGGGAAACCAGTGAGGACATATCCAGTGGATACAGCAATACACCTCCGCCCCTGATAAGTGGTCTGTCAGTGGATTTCCTGTACCGTGCTGTGTCTCCTCATCCACTGACAGTGACCAGGCGCTCCTGTCTGCCCTCTTAATTCCATTAGCCTCTATCTCCTCATAGTCTGATCTGCTTTACAGAGAGCTGTCTGTGGGATTCAATCTTTTACAGTGTCCCCCATCAAAACCATCTGGACAGCTACCAACCTGACCCCATGGGCTTTTATACAAACCAGTTATATATAATTAATATTTATACTATCTGCACTTCAAACACAAGCATTATGTATTACTGTCTGTTGGAGCTAATAACACACAGCAAATTATGTATTACTGTAACTGGTTTGGACGCTATAACACAAGCATTATGTAATCTCGGTACTGTACTGTTGGACGCTTATAACACATAGCATTATGTATTACTGTACAGTTGGAGCCTATAAACACAAGCCATTATGTTATTGACTCGTAACTGGTTGGAGCTATAATACACAAGCAATTATGTATTACTTGTACTGTTTGGAGCCATAAACACAAGCAATTATGGTACTTAGCTGTATCTGTTGGAGCTATAAACCACAAGCATTAATGTATTACTGGTACTGTTGGAGCTATAAAAAGCATATTAAAATCACACAAGCATTCATGTATTACTGTACTGTTGGAGCTATAAACACAAGCATTATGTATTACTGTACTGTTGGAGCTATAAACACAAGCATTATGTATTACTGTACTGTACTGTTGGAGCTATAAACACAAGCATTATGTATTACTGTACTGGTGGAGCTATAAACACAAGCATTATGTATTACTGTACTGTTGGAGCTATAAACACAAGCATTATGTATTACTGTACTGTACTGTTGGAGCTATAAACACAAGCATTATGTATTACTGTACTGTTGGAGCTATAAACACAAGCATTATGTATTACTGTACTGTTGGAGCTATAAACACAAGCATTATGTATTACTGTACTGTTGGAGATATAAACACAAGCATTATGTATTACTGTACTGTTGGAGCTATAAACACAAGCATTATGTATTACTGTACTGTACTGATGGAGCTATAAACACAAGCATTATGTATTACTGTACTGTTGGAGCTATAAACACAAGCATTATGTAATACTGTACTGTTGGAGCTATAAACACAAGCATTATGTATTACTGTACTGTTGGAGCTATAAACACAAGCATTATGTATTACTGTACTGTACTGTTGGAGCTATAAACACAAGCATTATGTATTACTGTACTGGTGGAGCTATAAACACAAGCATTATGTATTACTGTACTGTTGGAGCTATAAACACAAGCATTATGTATTACTGTACTGTACTGTTGGAGCTATAAACACAAGCATTATGTATTACTGTACTGTTGGAGCTATAAACACAAGCATTATGTATTACTGTACTGTTGGAGCTATAAACACAAGCATTATGTATTACTGTACTGTTGGAGCTATAAACACAAGCATTATGTATTACTGTACTGTTGGAGCTATAAACACAAGCATTATGTATTACTGTACTGTTGGAGCTATAAACACAAGCATTATGTATTACTGTACTGTTGGAGCTATAAACACAAGCATTATGTATTACTGTACTGTTGGAGCTATAAACACAAGCATTATGTATTACTGTACTGTACTGGTGGAGCTATAAACACAAGCATTATGTATTACTGTACTGTACTGTTGGAGCTATAAACACAAGCATTATGTATTACTGTACTGGTGGAGCTATAAACACAAGCATTATGTATTACTGTACTGGTGGAGCTATAAACACAAGCATTATGTATTACTGTACTGTACTGTTGGAGCTATAAACACAAGCATTATGTATTACTGTACTGGTGGAGCTATAAACACAAGCATTATGTATTACTGTACTGTACTGTTGGAGCTATAAACACAAGCATTATGTATTACTGTACTGTACTGTTGGAGCTATAAACACAAGCATTATGTATTACTGTACTGTTGGAGCTATAAACACAAGCATTATGTATTACTGTACTGTACTGTTGGAGCTATAAACACAAGCATTATGTATTACTGTACTGTACTGTTGGAGCTATAAACACAAGCATTATGTATTACTGTACTGTACTGGTGGAGCTATAAACACAAGCATTATGTATTACTGTACTGTACTGTTGGAGATATAAACACAAGCATTATGTATTACTGTACTGTTGGAGCTATAAACACAAGCATTATGTATTACTGTACTGTACTGTTGGAGATATAAACACAAGCATTATGTATTACTGTACTGTACTGTTGGAGCTATAAACACAAGCATTATGTATTACTGTACTGTACTGTTGGAGCTATAAACACAAGCATTATGTATTACTGTACTGGTGGAGCTATAAACACAAGCATTATGTATTACTGTACTGTTGGAGTTATAAACACAAGCATTATGTATTACTGTACTGTACTGGTGGAGCTATAAACACAAGCATTATGTATTACTGTACTGTACTGTTGTATTACTGTACTGCTATAAACACAAGCATTATGTATTACTGTACTGTTGGAGCTATAAACACAAGCATTATGTATTACTGTACTGTTGGAGCTATAAACACAAGCATTATGTATTACTGTACTGTTGGAGCTATAAACACAAGCATTATGTATTACTGTACTGTTGGAGCTATAAACACAAGCATTATGTATTACTGTACTGTTGGAGCTATAAACACAAGCATTATGTATTACTGTACTGTTGGAGCTATAAACACAAGCATTATGTATTACTGTACTGTTGGAGCTATAAACACAAGCATTATGTATTACTGTACTGGTTGGAGCTATAAACACAAGCATTATGTATTACTGTACTGTTGGAGCTATAAACACAAGCATTATGTATTACTGTACTGTTGGAGCTATAAACACAAGCATTATGTATTACTGTACTGTTGGAGCTATAAACACAAGCATTATGTATTACTGTACTGTTGGAGCTATAAACACAAGCATTATGTATTACTGTACTGTTGGAGATATAAACACAAGCATTATGTATTACTGTACTGTTGGAGCTATAAACACAAGCATTATGTATTACTGTACTGTTGGAGCTATAAACACAAGCATTATGTAATTACTGTACTGTTGGAGCTATAAACACAAGCATTATGTATTACTGTACTGTTGGAGCTATAAACACAAGCATTATGTATTACTGTACTGTTGGAGCTATAAACACAAGCATTATGTATTACTGTACTGTTGGAGCTATAAACACAAGCATTATGTATTACTGTACTGTACTGTTGGAGCTATAAACACAAGCATTATGTATTACTGTACTGTTGGAGCTATAAACACAAGCATTATGTATTACTGTACTGTTGGAGCTATAAACACAAGCATTATGTATTACTGTACTGTTGGAGCTATAAACACAAGCATTATGTATTACTGTACTGTTGGAGCTATAAACACAAGCATTATGTATTACTGTACTGTTGGAGCTATAAACACAAGCATTATGTATTACTGTACTGTTGGAGCTATAAACACAAGCATTATGTATTACTGTACTGTTGGAGCTATAAACACAAGCATTATGTATTACTGTACTGTACTGTGGAGCTATAAACACAAGCATTATGTATTACTGTACTGTTGGAGCTATAAACACAAGCATTATGTATTACTGTACTGGTGGAGCTATAAACACAAGCATTATGTATTACTGTACTGTACTGTGGAGCTATAAACACAAGCATTATGTATTACTGTACTGGTGGAGCTATAAACACAAGCATTATGTATTACTGTACTGTTGGAGCTATAAACACAAGCATTATGTATTACTGTACTGTACTGTTGGAGCTATAAACACAAGCATTATGTATTACTGTACTGTTGGAGCTATAAACACAAGCATTATGTATTACTGTACTGTACTGTTGGAGCTATAAACACAAGCATTATGTATTACTGTACTGTACTGTTGGAGCTATAAACACAAGCATTATGTATTACTGTACTGTACTGGTGGAGCTATAAACACAAGCATTATGTATTACTGTACTGTACTGTTGGAGCTATAAACACAAGCATTATGTATTACTGTACTGTACTGTTGGAGCTATAAACACAAGCATTATGTATTACTGTACTGTACTGTTGGAGCTATAAACACAAGCATTATGTATTACTGTACTGTACTGTTGGAGCTATAAACACAAGCATTATGTATTACTGTACTGTTGGAGCTATAAACACAAGCATTATGTATTACTGTACTGGTGGAGCTATAAACACAAGCATTATGTATTACTGTACTGGTGGAGCTATAAACACAAGCATTATGTATTACTGTACTGTACTGTTGGAGCTATAAACACAAGCATTATGTATTACTGTACTGTTGGAGCTATAAACACAAGCATTATGTATTACTGTACTGTTGGAGCTATAAACACAAGCATTATGTATTACTGTACTGTTGGAGCTATAAACACAAGCATTATGTATTACTGTACTGTTGGAGCTATAAACACAAGCATTATGTATTACTGTACTGTTGGAGCTATAAACACAAGCATTATGTATTACTGTACTGTTGGAGCTATAAACACAAGCATTATGTATTACTGTACTGTTGGAGCTATAAACACAAGCATTATGTATTACTGTACTGGTGGAGCTATAAACACAAGCATTATGTATTACTGTACTGTACTGTTGGAGCTATAAACACAAGCATTATGTATTACTGTACTGTTGGAGCTATAAACACAAGCATTATGTAATACTGTACTGTACTGTTGGAGCTATAAACACAAGCATTATGCATTACTGTACTGTTGGAGCTATAAACACAAGCATTATGTATTACTGTACTGTACTGTTGGAGCTATAAACACAAGCATTATGTATTACTGTACTGTTGGAGCTATAAACACAAGCATTATGTATTACTGTACTGTACTGTTGGAGCTATAAACACAAGCATTATGTATTACTGTACTGGTGGAGCTATAAACACAAGCATTATGTATTACTGTACTGGTGGAGCTATAAACACAAGCATTATGTATTACTGTACTGTTGGAGCTATAAACACAAGCATTATGTATTACTGTACTGTACTGTTGGAGCTATAAACACAAGCATTGTGTATTACTGTACTGTACTGTTGGAGCTATAAACACAAGCATTATGTATTACTGTACTGTACTGTTGGAGCTATAAACACAAGCATTATGTATTACTGTACTGTTGGAGTTATAAACACAAGCATTATGTAATACTGTACTGTACTGTTGGAGCTATAAACACAAGCATTATGTAATACTGTACTGTTGGAGCTATAAACACAAGCATTATGTATTACTGTACTGTTGGAGATATAAACACAAGCATTATGTATTACTGTACTGTACTGTTGGAGCTATAAACACAAGCATTATGTATTACTGTACTGTTGGAGTTATAAACACAAGCATTATGTATTACTGTACTGTTGGAGCTATAAACACAAGCATTATCTATTACTGTACTGTTGGAGCTATAAACACAAGCATTATGTAATACTGTACTGTACTGTTGGAGCTATAAACACAAGCATTATGTATTACTGTACTGTTGGAGCTATAAACACAAGCATTATGTATTACTGTACTGTTGGAGCTATAAACACAAGCATTATGTATTACTGTACTGTTGGAGCTATAAACACAAGCATTATGTATTACTGTACTGTACTGTTGGAGCTATAAACACAAGCATTATGTATTACTGTACTGTACTGTTGGAGCTATAAACACAAGCATTATGTATTACTGTACTGTACTGTTGGAGCTATAAACACAAGCATTATGTAATACTGTACTGTTGGAGCTATAAACACAAGCATTATGTAATACTGTACTGTTGGAGCTATAAACACAAGCATTATGTATTACTGTACTGTTGGAGCTATAAACACAAGCATTATGTATTACTGTACTGTTGGAGCTATAAACACAAGCATTATGTATTACTGTACTGTACTGTTGGAGCTATAAACACAAGCATTATGTATTACTGTACTGTACTGTTGGAGCTATAAACACAAGCATTATGTAATACTGTACTGTTGGAGCTATAAACACAAGCATTATGTAATACTGTACTGTTGGAGCTATAAACACAAGCATTATGTATTACTGTACTGTTGGAGCTATAAACACAAGCATTATGTATTACTGTACTGTACTGTTGGAGCTATAAACACAAGCATTATGTATTACTGTACTGTACTGTTGGAGCTATAAACACAAACATTATGTATTACTGTACTGTACTGTTGGAGCTATAAACACAAGCATTATGTATTACTGTACTGTTGGAGCTATAAACACAAGCATTATGTATTACTGTACTGTTGGAGCTATAAACACAGGCATTATGTATTACTGTACTGTTGGAGCTATAAACACAAGCATTATGTATTACTGTACTGTTGGAGCTATAAACACAAGCATTATATATTACTGTACTGTTGGAGCTATAAACACAAGCATTATGTATTACTGTACTGTTGGAGCTATAAACACAAGCATTATGTATTACTGTACTGTACTGTTGGAGCTATAAACACAAGCATTATGTATTACTGTACTGTACTGTTGGAGCTATAAACACAAACATTATGTATTACTGTACTGTTGGAGCTATAAACACAAGCATTATGTATTACTGTACTGTACTGTTGGAGCTATAAACACAAGCATTGTGTATTACTGTACTGTTGGAGATAGGAGCCAGGAGCAACTTGCTTAGGGGACTATTCTCCAGGTTCATCTGTCAGTAGTTGATGGGCTTTTTAATGGAAGGTTTGGGAATCGCTTCCTTTTTAGGGTGGTTGTAGAATTTAACGGCTCATTAGTGGGTATCGGCTAATTAGTGGGTAGCGGCCTATTCTGCTCTGCATGCATTATTTGGTGTAATGCATGCAGTCTCTCTCCTCGGTCCGTCCCCCTCCCTCCCTCCCTCCCCCCTCCCTCCCTCCCTCCCTCCTCCCTCCCTCCCTCCTCCCTCCCTCCCTCCCTCTCCTCCCCTCTCGGTCCCTCCCTCTCTCCCTCCCTCCCTCCCTCCTCCCTCCCTCTCTCCTCCACCCCACCACGTTAAGCTCAGGAAGGGTGATTGATTTGAATTGGATCTAATGTTTCTGTACCTGGCAGCAGAGCAGCGGAGATGCCAAAGCCTGCTGCCCCACTGTCATCCAACACACACACACACACACAGTCATCCAATTAGAGTTGATTTCCCCTTGTCTAAAAGGCTCTAAAAAGAGAATTGAGGACTGTCTGTTATACTGCTGACTAAATAAGAGAGGGAGAGAGAGAGGGGGGAGAGAGAGAGGGGGAGAGAGTGAGAGAGAGAGGGGGGATAGAGAGTTGGAGAGAGAGAGGGGGGAGAGAGAGTTGGAGAGAGAGGGGGAGAGAGAGTGAGAGAGAGGGGGAGAGAGTTGGAGAGAGAGAGTGAGAGAGAGGGGGGAGAGTGAGAGAGAGGGGGGAGAGTGAGAGAGAGGACGGAGAGAGAGTTGGAGAGAGAGAGAGGGGGGAGAGAGAGAGAGAAGGGGGAGTGAGAGAGGAAAGGGGGGAGTGAGAGAGAGGGGGGAGAGAGAGTTGGAGAGAGACTGGGGGGAGAGAGTGAGAGAGAAAAAGAGATGGGGGAGAGATAATGGGGGAGAGAGAAAAACAGAGAGACAGAGAGAGAGGGGGGGGGGGAGAAGAGAGAGAGAGAGACAGGGGAAGGAGGGAGAGAGAGAAAGAGAGAGAGAATGTGGGAGAGAGAGAGAGAGGGGGGGGAGAGAGAGAGAGAGAGAGTTCATAGGTTAGGTAGAAAAAAAACAGAATAGGAGAATCAGTTAAATTGAAATCATTCACATCCAAATCCATTTTAGTCTGTGTGTTCAATCTAGTAATTCAGAGTGAGGAAACGTTGTGATGCTGATGAGTATCCAGCCTCTGTGCCTCAGCCAGTCTGTGTTGGAGTCAGTCAGTCTGTCCTGGAGTCAGTCAGTCTGTGTTGGAGTCAGTCAGTCTGTGTTGGAGTCAGCCAGTCTGTCCTGGAGTCAGCCAGTCTGTCCTGGAGTCAGCCAGTCTGTCCTGGAGTCAGCCAGTCTGTCCTGGAGTCAGTCAGTCTGTCCTGGAGTCAGTCAGTCTGTCCTGGAGTCAGTCAGTCTGTCCTGGAGTCAGTCAGTCTGTCCTGGAGTCAGTCAGTCTGTCTTGGAGTCAGTCAGTCTGTGCTGGAGTCAGTCAGTCTGTGCTGGAGTCAGTCAGTCTGTCCTGGAGTCAGTCAGTCTGTCTTGGAGTCAGCAAGTCTGTCTTGGAGTCAGCAAGTCTGTCTTGGAGTCAGTCAGTCTGTGTTGGAGTCAGTCAGTCTGTCTTGGAGTCAGTCAGTCTGTGCTGAGTCAGTCAGTCTGTGCTGGAGTCAGTCAGTCTGTGTTGGAGTCAGCCAGTCTGTGTTGGTGTCAGCCAGTCTGTGTTGGAGTCAGCCAGTCTGTGCTGGAGTCAGTCAGTCTGTGTTGGAGTCAGTCTGTCTTGGAGTCAGTCAGTCTGTGCTGGAGTCAGCCAGTCTGTCCTGGAGTCAGCCAGTCTGTCCTGGAGTCAGTCATCGTCCTGGAGTCAGTCAGTCTGTCCTGGAGTTAGTCAGTCTGTCCTGGAGTCAGTCAGTCTGTCCTGTAGTCAGTCAGTCTGTGTTGGAGTCAGCCAGTCTGTGCTGGAGTCAGTCAGTCTGTGTTGGAGTCAGTCAGTCTGTCTTGGAGTCAGTCAGTCTGTGCTGGAGTCAGCCAGTCTGTCCTGGAGTCAGTCAGTCTGTCCTGGAGTCAGTCAGTCTGTCCTGGAGTCAGTCAGTCTGTCCTGTAGTCAGTCAGTCTGTGTTGGAGTCAGCCAGTCTGTGCTGGAGTCAGTCAGTCTGTGTTGGAGTCAGTCAGTCTGTCCTGTAGTCAGTCAGTCTGTGTTGGAGTCAGCCAGTCTGTGCTGGAGTCAGTCAGTCTGTGTTGGAGTCAGTCAGTCTGTCTTGGAGTCAGTCAGTCTGTGTTGGAGTCAGTCAGTCTGTCTTGGAGTCAGTCAGTCTGTGCTGGAGTGCTCTGCTCAATGAACAGAGGAGGGAAAGTCCCAGGGAAAATAGAAGGAAATGGAGATTGATGCAGAACAGGATGTACCGTATAGCCTGGTTCCTCTCTCCCTCTCTGCCTCCAACCAACAGCTGTCCATGGTTCCCTCTCTCCTCTCTCCTCTCTCCTCTCTCCTCTCTGCCTCCAACCAACAGCTGTCCATGGTTCCCTCTCTCCTCTCTCCTCTCTCCTCTCTGCCTCCAACCAACAGCTGTCCATGATTCCCTCTCTCCTCTCCTCTCTCTGCCTCCAACCAACAGCTGTCCATGGTTCCCTCTCCTCCTCTCCTCTCTCTGCCTCCAACCAACAGCTGTCCATGGTTCCTCTCTCCTCTCTGCCTCCAACCAACAGCTGTCCATGATTCCCTCTCTTCCTCTCTCCTCTCTGCCTCCACCAACAGCTGTCCCATGGTTCCCTCTCTCCTCTCTCCTCTCTCCTCTCTGCCTCCAACCAACAGCTGTCCATGATTCCTCTCTCCTCTTCCTCTCTCCTCTCTCCTCTCTCCTCTCCTCCTCTCTCCTCTCTCCTCTCTCCTCTCTCCCTCCAACAACAGCTGTCCATGGTTCCCTCTCTCCTCTCTCCTCTCTCCCTCCAACCAACAGCTGTCCATGGTTCCCTCTCTCCTCTCTCCTCTCTGCCTCC
>NW_022265413.1:0-13616 GCF_002021735.2 Oncorhynchus kisutch
GGTCTGGGTCTGGGTCTTGGTCTGGGTCCTGGGTCTGGGTCCTGGGTCCTGGGTCTTGGGTCCTGGGTCCTGGGTCTTGGGTCTGGGTCTGGGTCCTGGGTCTTGGGTCCTGGGTCCTGGGTCTGGGTTTGGGTCCTGGGTCCTGGGTCTTGTCTGGGTCTGGGTCTGGGTCTGGCTTGTCTGGGTCTGGGTCTGGGTCTGGTCTTGGGTCCTGGGTCTTTGTCTTGGGTCCTGGGTCTTTGTCTTGGGTCCTGGGTCTTGGGTCTTGGGTCCTGGGTCTAGGGTCTTGGGTCCTGGGTCTTGGTCTTGGGTCTGGGTCTTGGTCTTGGTCTTGGTCTTGGGTCTTGTCTGGGTCCTGGGTCTTGGGTCTGGGTCCTGGGTCTGGTCTTGGTCTGGGTCTTGTCTGGGTCTTGGGTCCTGGGTCTTGTCTGGGTCTTGGGTCTGGGTCTTGGTCTTGGTCTTGTCTGGGTCCTGGGTCCTGGTCTGGGGTCTTGGGTCCTGGGTCTTGTCTGGGTCTGGGTCTGGGTCTGGGTCTTGGGTCGGGTCTGGGTCTGGGTCTTGGGTCCTGGGTCTGGGTCCTGGGTCCTGGGTCTTGGGTCTTGGGTCCTGGTCTGGGTCTGGGTCTTGGGTCCTGGGTCTTGGGTCTGGGTCTGGGTCTGGGTCTTGGTCTTGTCTGGGTCTGGGTCTGGGTCTGGGTCTGGGTCTTGGTCTTGGGTCCTGGGTCTGGGTCCTGGGTCTTGGGTCCTGGGTCTGGGTCTTGGGTCCTGGGTCTTGTCTGGGTCCTGGGTCTTGTCTGGGTCCTGGGTTGGGTCTGGGTCCTGGTTCTGGGTCCTGGTCTTGGGTCTGGGTCTTGTCTGGGTCTGGGCCTGGGTCTTTGGGTCTTGGCCTGGGTCTTGGGTCTGGGTCTTGGGTCCTGGGTCTTTGTCTTGGGTCTGGGTCTTGTCTGGGTCCTGGGTCTGGGGTCTGGGTCCTGGGTCTTGTCTGGGTCCTGGGTCTTGGGTCTGGGTCTGGGTCTTGGGTCCTGGGTCTTTGGGTCAGGGTCCAGACAAGACCAGGACCCAAGACAAAGTCAGGACCAAGACCAGACCCAAGAAGGGCCTAAGACCAAGACCCAGACCCAGACCCAGACAAGACCCAGACCCAGACCCAGGACCCAGACAAGACCCAGGAAGTACCCAGAGTCCAAGACCCAGGACCCAAGACCCAGACCCAGACCGGACCCAGACAAGACCCAGGAGACCCAAGACCCAGACCCAAGACCCAGGACCGACCAGACCCAAGACCAGGACCCAAGACCCAGACCCAGGACCAGAAGACCCAGCCCAGACCCAGGACCCAGGACCCAGACCCAAGACCAGGACCCAAGACCAGACCCAGGACCCAGACAAGACCAAGACAAAGACCCAGACCCAAGACCCAGGACCCAAGACCCAGGACCCAAGACCCAGACAAGACCAGGACCAGACCAAGACAGGACCCAAGACCCAGACAAGACCAGACCCAGGACCCAGGACCAGACAAGACCAACACCAAGACCCAGACCAAGACCAGGACCCAAGACCCAGGACCCAAGACTAGACCCAGGACCCAAGACCGACCCAGGACCAAGACCCAGACCCAGACATGACAGACCCAGGACCAGGACCCAAGACCCAGACCAGACCCAGGACCCAAGACCCAGACCAGACCCAGACCAGGACCCAAGACCCAGGACCAGGACCAGGACAAGACCCAGACAAGACCCAAGACCCAGGACCCAGACAAACCCGGCCCAGACCCAGGACCCAGGACCCAGACAAGACCAGACCCAAGACAAAGACCCAGGACCAGACAAGACCCAGGACCCAAGACCCAGACCCAGACCCAGGCCCAAGACCCAGACAGACCCAGACCCAACAAGACCCAGACCCAGACCCAGGACCCAGACAAGACCCAGGACCCAAGACCCAGGACCCAGACCCAGGACCCAGACCCAGACCCAAGACCCAGGACCCAGACCCAGACCCAAGACCAGACCCAGGACCCAAGACCAGACCCAGGACCAGACCCAGGACCAGACAAGACCCAAGACCCAGGACCCAAGACCAGACCAGGACCAGACCAAGACCCAAGACAAAGACCAAGACCAAGACCCAGACCCAGGACCCAGGACCCAGACCCAGACCCAGGACCCAAGACCCAGACCCAAGACCAAGACCCAGGACCCAAGACCCAGGACCCAAGACCCAGGACCCAGTACCCAAGACCCAGACCCAGGACCCAAGACCCAGACCCAGACCCAGGACCCAGACAAGACCCAGGACCCAAGACAAGACCCAAGACCAGACCCAGACCCAAGACCCAGGACCAAGACCCAGACCCAGGACCCAAGACCAGGACCAGACCCAGGACCAGACCCAGACCCAGACCCAGACAAGACCAAGACCCAGGACCCAAGACCAGACCCAGACCCAGACAAGACCCTAGACCCAGACCCAGGACCCAGACAAGACCCAGGACCCAGACCCAGGACCCAGACAGACAAAGACCCAAGACCAACCCAGGACCCAGCCAACCCAGGACCCAAGACCCAGACCCAGACCAGGACCCAAGACCCAGACCCAGACCCAGGACCCAGACAAGACCCAGGACCCAAGACCCAGACCCAAGACCCAGGACCAAGACCCAGACCCAGGACCCAAGACCCAGACCCAGACCCAGACCCAGGACCCAGACAAGACCAGGACAAGACCCAGGACCCAAGACCCAGGACAGACCCAGACCGGACCAGGACCCAGGACCCCCAGGACCCAGACCCAGACCCAGGACCAAGACCCAGACCCAGACAAGACCCAGGACCCAAGACCCAGGACCCAGCCCCCAAGACCCAGGACCCAGACCCACCCAGACCCAGGACCAAGACCCAGACCCAGACCCAGGACCCAGACAAGACCCAGGACCCAAGACCCAGGACCCAAGACCCAGGACCCAGACCCAGACCCAGGACCCAAGACCCAGACCCAGGACCCAAGACCCAGGACCCAGACCCAGGACCCAGACCCAGGACCCAGACAAGACCCAAGACCCAGGACCCAAGACCCAGACCCAGACCCAGACAAGACCCAGACCCAGACCCAGGACCCAGACAAGACCCAGGACCCAGACCCAGGACCCAGACAAGACAAAGACCCAAGACCCAGACCCAGGACCAAGACCCAGACCAGACAGACCCAGGACCCAGACAAGACCCAGGACCCAGGACCCAGACCCAGGACCCAAGACCCAGGACCCAAGACCCAGACAAGACCAAGACCCAGACCCAAGACCCAGGACCCAAGACCCAGACAAGACCAAGACCAAGACCCAGACAAGACCCACCCAGGACCCAAGACCCAGACCCAGGACCCAGGACCAGACAAGACCAACACCAAGACCCAGACCAAGACCCAGGACCCAAGACCCAGACCCAGGACCCAAGACCCAGGACCCAAGACCCAGACCCAGGACCCAGACAAGACCCAGGACCCAAGACCCCAGGACCCAGACCCAGACCCAGGACCCAGGACCCAGACCCAGACCCAGGACCCAAGACCCAGAACCAGACCCAGACCCAGGACCCAAGACCCAGACCCAGACCCAGGACCCAAGACCCAAGACCAAGACCCAGACCCAGGACCCAAGACCCAGACCCAGACCCAGACATGACCCAGACCCAGGACCCAAGACCCAGGACCCAAGACCCAGGACCCAGACCCAGACCCAGGACCCAAGACCCAGACCCAGGACCCAAGGCCCAGACCCAGGACCCAGAAAAGACCCAGGACCCAAGACCCAGGACCCAAGACCCAGGACCAAGGACCCAGACCCAGACCCAAGACCCAGGACCCAAGACCCAGACCCAGGACCCAAGACCCAAGACCCAGACCCAGAACCCAAGACCCAGACCCAGACCCAGGACCCAGACAAGACCCAGACCAGACCAAGACCAAGACCAGACAAGAACAAGAACAAGAACAAGAACAGACCAAGTCCCAGACCAAGAACAAGACCAAGAGCAGACGGCAGGGTAGCCTAGTGGTTAGAGCACTGGACTAGTAACCGAAAGGTTGCAAGTTCAAACCCCTGAGCTGACAAGGTACAAATCTGTCATTCTGCCCCTGAACAGGCAGTTGACCCACAGTTGACCAGGACCCAAGACCCAGGACACCAGACCCAGGACCCAGACCCAGGACCAGACAAGACCCAGGACCCAAGACCCAGACAAGACCCAGGACCAGACAAGACAAGACCCAGGACCAGACAAACCAAGACCCAGACCCAAGACCCAGACCCAGACCCAGACAAGACCCAGGACCCAAGACCAGGACCTAAGACCCAGGAACCAGACAAGACCCAGACCAATTACTAGTCCAGCGCTCTAACCACTAGGCTACCCTTCCGCCTGGTTTTGGTCTTGTTCTTGGTCTTAGTCTGGGTCTTGGTCTTGGTCTGGGTCATGGGTTCGATCCCCGTACTGGCTAATATGTACATTTTGAGTGTCAAAATTGTGAGTCACATGCATGTAAATTGTCAATGGTGCCACATAATTAAGTTTAGTGAATTGCAGAAATATCTCAGTTGGGAGAGCGTTAGACTGAAGATCTAATGGTCTCTGGTTCAATCCCGGTTTTTGGCATTTGTTTTGTTCTTTCTTTATGCTCTGGCTTCAAGGAAACTATCCCAGCTTTGTTGTGGTCCTCAATGGTGTGTGTCACGCTGCTCCTCGGAAAGTAAGTAATGTCTTGCTTTTTCATCTGACATTTTGACATCAGTGTGACAGGAAAGTTGCTAGTCATTGTTACATGACAGTAGGTTGTCGTAAGACAAGGCTGCATGAAGTGTGAACTGGAGCTTTCTTGGATGCCAAAAAAATTGTTTTTGGGGAATGCGGGCATCGATCCCAATACCTATAGCATGCTACCAATTGATCAAATTCCCCAGCTGTTTGGAATTTCTGCAAGAAGCAACCAAGAGTGTCCAGTCTTGTCAGGCTATGCTCTTGGTTGACTTGTTAGTTTACGTGCCAGCACTTGCAGAGGCTCAGTGCATCTCAACAATTGCACCCAAAGCTAGTGGCCGGTTAGCTCAGTTGGTTAGAGTCTGATGCTAGTAATGCAAAGGTCATGGGTTCGATCCCCGTACTGGCTAATATGTACATTTTGAGTGTCAAAATTGTGAGTCACATGCATGTAAATTGTCAATGGTGCCACATAATTATGTTAAGTGCATTGCTGAAATTGCTCAGTTGGGAGAGCGTTAGACTGAAGATTTAAAAGTCCCTGGTTCGATCCTGGTTTTCGGGATTTGTATTTGTTCTTTCTTTATGCTCTGGCTTCAAGGAAACTATCCACAGCTTTCTTTGTGGATCTCAATGGTGTGTGTCACGCTGCTCCTCTGAAAGTAAGTAATGCTTTGCTTTTTCATCTGACATTTTGACATCAGTGTGACAGGAAAGTTGCTTGTCATTGTGACATGACAGTAGGTTGTCGTAAGACAAGGCTGCATGAAGTGTGAACTGAAGATTTCTTGGATCCACAAAAAAAATGTGTTTTTGGGGAATGCGGGCATCGACCCCAATACCTATAGCATGCTACCAATTGATCAAATTCCCCAGCTGTTTGGAATTTCCGCAAGAAGCAACCAAGAGTGTCCAGTCTTGTCAGGCAATGCTCTTGGTTGACTTGTTAGTTTACGCGCCAGCACTTGCAGAGGCTTGGTGCATCTCAACAATTGCGTGCAATAGCTAGTGAGCGGTTAGCTCAGTAGGTTAGAGTGTGGTGCTAATAATGCCAAGGTCATGGATTCGATCCCCGTACTGGCTAATATGTAGATTTTGAGTGTCAAAATTCTGAGTCACATGCATGTAAATTGTCAATGGTGCCTGGCGCGTAAACTAACAAGTCAACCAAGAGCATAGCCTGACAAGACTGGACACTCTTGGTTGCTTCTTGCGGAAATTCCAAACTGCTGGGGAATTAGGTCAAATGCTTTGCATGCGTGAGGTAGTGGGATCGATGCCCGCATTCTCCAAAAGCACATTGTTTTATGGATCCAAGAAAACTGTAGTTCACACTTCATGCAGCTTTGTCTTACGACAACCTACTGTCATGTAACAATGACAAGCAACTTTCCTGTCACACTGATGTCAAAATGTCTTGGTGTGGTCTGAGTCTTGGGTCTTTTGTTTGGTGGGTCTTTTGTTTGGTGGGTCTTTTGTTTTGTTTGGTGGGTCTTTTGTTTTGTTGGTCTTTTGTTTGACCCAGACAAGTCCCAGACACCAAGACCTTGTCAGCTTGGGGGATTGAACTTGCAACCTTTCAATTACTAGTCCAGCGCTCTAACACTAGGCTACCTACCCTCCACCTGGTTTTGGTCTTGGTCTTGTCTTGCCTTGGTCTTGTTCTTGGTCTGGTCTTGTTCTTGGTCTTAGTCTGGGTCTTGGTCTTGGTCTGGGTCATGGGTTCGATCCCCGTACTGGCTAATATGTACATTTTGAGTGTCAAAATTGTGAGTCACATGCATGTAAATTGTCAATGGTGCCACATAATTAAGTTTAGTGAATTGCAGAAATATCTCAGTTGGGAGAGTGTTAGACTGAAGATCTAATGGTCTCTGGTTCAATCCCGGTTTTTGGCATTTGTTTTTGTTCTTTCTATATGCTCTGGCTTCAAGGAAACTATCCCCAGCTTTGTTGTGGTCCTCAATGGTGTGTGTCACACTGCTCCTCGGAAAGTAAGTAATGTCTTGCTTTTTCATCTGACATTTTGACATCAGTGTGACAGGAAAGTTGCTAGTCATTGTTACATGACAGTAGGTTGTCGTAAGACAAGGCTGCATGAAGTGTGAACTGGAGCTTTCTTGGATGCACAAAAAAATTGTTTTTGGGGAATGCGGGCATCGATCCCAATACCTATAGCATGCTACCAATTGATCAAATTCCCCAGCTGTTTGGAATTTCTGCAAGAAGCAACCAAGAGTGTCCAGTCTTGTCAGGCTATGCTCTTGGTTGACTTGTTAGTTTACGCGCCAGCACTTGCAGAGGCTCAGGTGCATCTCAATTGCGTGCAATAGCTAGTGGCGGTTAGCTCAGTTGGTTAGAGTCTGATGCTAATAATGCAAAGGTCATGGGTTCGATCCCCGTACTGGCTAATATGTACATTTTGAGTGTCAAAATTGTGAGTCACATGCATGTAAATTGTCAATGGTGCCTGGCGCGTAATTAACAAGTCAACCAAGTGCCTGACAAGACTGGACACTTGTTGCTTCTTGCGGATTCAAAACTGCTGGGAATCGTCAAATGCTTTGCATGCGTGAGGTAGTGGGATTCGATGCCCGCATCTCCAAAAGACATTGTTTTATGGATCTCAAAAACTGTAGTGCACACTTCATGAAGCTGTCTTACGACAACTACTGTCATGTAACAATGACAAGCAACTTTCTGTCACACTGATGTCAAAGTTGGTGTGGTCTGAGTCTTGGGTCTTTTGTTTGGTGGGTCTTTGTTTGGTGGGTCTTTTGTTTGGTGGGTCTTTGTTTGGTTTGTGGGTCTTTTGTTTTGTTGGTCTTTTGTTTGACCCAGACAAGACCCAACACAAGACCTTGTCAGCTTGGGGATTGAACTTGCAACCTTTCAATTACTAGTCCAGCGCTCTAACCACTAGGTACCCTTCCACCTGGTTTGGTCTTGGTCTTGTCTTGCCTTGGTCTTGTTCTTGGTCTGGCTTGTTCTTGGTCTTAGTCTGGGTCTTGGTCTTGGTCTGGGTCATGGGTTCGATCCCCGTACTGGCTAATATGTACATTTTGAGTGTCAAAATTGTGAGTCACATGCATGTAAATTGTCAATGGTGCCACATAATTATTTAGTGAATTGCAGAAATATCTCAGTTGGGAGATGTTAGACTGAAGATCTAATGGTCTCTGGTTCAATCCCGGTTTTTGGCATTTGTTTTTGTTCTTTCTATATGCTCTGGCTTCAAGGAAACTATCCCCAGCTTTGTTGTGGTCCTCAATGGTGTGTGTCACACTGCTCCTCGGAAAGTAAGTAATGTCTTGCTTTTTCATCTGACATTTTGACATCAGTGTGACAGGAAAGTTGCTAGTCATTGTTACATGACAGTAGGTTGTCGTAAGACAAGGCTGCATGAAGTGTGAACTGGAGCTTTCTTGGATGCACCAAAAAAATTGTTTTTGGGGAATGCGGGCATCGATCCAATACCTATAGCATGCTACCAATTGATCAAATTCCCCAGCTGTTTGGAATTTCTGCAAGAAGCAACCAAGAGTGTCCAGTCTTGTCAGGCTATGCTCTTGGTTGACTTGTTAGTTTACGTGCCAGCACTTGCAGAGGCTCAGTGCATCTCAACAATTGCACCCAATAGCTAGTGGCCGGTTAGCTCAGTTGGTTAGAGTCTGATGCTAGTAATGCAAAGGTCATGGGTTCGATCCCTGTACTGGCTAATATGTACATTTTGAGTGTCAAAATTGTGAGTCACATGCATGTAAATTGTCAATGGTGCCACATAATTAAGTTAAGTGCATTGCTGAAATTGCTCAGTTGGGAGAGCGTTATACTGAAGATTAAAAGTCCCTGGTTCGATCCTGGTTTTCGGGATTTATTTGTTCTTTCTTTATGCTGGCTTCAAGGAAACTATCCACAGCTTTCTTTGTGGATCTCAATGGTGTGTGTCACGCTGCTCCTCTGAAAGTAAGTAATGCTTTGCTTTTTCATCTGACATTTTGACATCAGTGTGACAGGAAAGTTGCTTGTCATTGTGACATGACAGTAGGTTGCCGTAAGACAAGGCTGCATGAAGTGTGAACTGAAGATTTCTTGGATCCACCAAAAAAATGTGTTTTTGGGGAATGCGGGCATCGACCCCAATACCTATAGCATGCTACCAATTGATCAAATTCCCCAGCTGTTTGGAATTTCCGCAAGAAGCAACCAAGAGTGTCCAGTCTTGTCAGGCAATGCTCTTGGTTGACTTGTTAGTTTACGCGCCAGCACTTGGGAGGTGCATCTCAACAATTGCGTGCAATAGCTAGTGAGCGGTTAGCTCAGTAGGTTAGAGTGTGGTGCTAATAATGCCAAGTCATTCGATCCCCGTACTGGCTAATATGTAGTGTTTTAGAGTCACTGCATATGCATTGTCAATGGTGCCTGGCGCGTAAACTAACAAGTCAACAAGAGCATAGCCTGACAAGACTGGACACTCTTGGTTGCTTCTTGCGGAAATTCCAAACTGCTGGGGAATTAGGTCAAATGCTTTGCATGCGTGAGGTAGTGGGATCGATGCCCGCATTCTCCAAAAGCACATTGTTTTATGGATGAAAACTGTAGTTCACACTTCATGCAGCTTTGTCTTACGACAACCTACTGTCATGTAACAATGACAAGCAACTTTCCTGTCACACTGATGTCAAAATTTGGTGTGGTCTGAGTCTTGGGTCTTTGTTTGGTGGGTCTTTGTTTGGTGGGTCTTTTGTTGTGGGTTTGTGGGGTCTTTTGTTTTGTTGGTGGCTTTGTTTGACCCAGACAAGACCCAGACACCAAGACCTTGTCAGCTTGGGGGATTGAACTTGCAACCTTTCATTTAAGTCCAGCGCTCTAACCACTAGGCTCCCTTCCACCTGGTTTTGGTCTTGGTCTTGTCTTGCCTTGGTCTTGTTCTTGGTCTGGTCTTGTTCTTGGTCTTAGTCTGGGTCTTGGTCTTGGTCTGGGTCATGGGTTCGATCCCCGTACTGGCTAATATGTATTTTGAGTGTCAAAATTGTGAGTCACATGCATGTAAATTGTCAATGGTGCCACATAATTAAGTTTAGTGAATTGGAAATATCTCAGTTGGGAGAGTGTTAGACTGAAGATCTAATGGTCTCTGGTTCAATCCCGGTTTTTGGCATTTGTTTTTGTTCTTTCTATATGCTCTGGCTTCAAGGAAATACCCAGCTTTGTTGTGGTCCTCAATGGTGTGTGTCACTGCTCCTCGGAAAGTAAGTAATGTCTTGCTTTTTCATCTGACATTTTGACATCAGTGTGAGGGAAAGTTGCTAGTCATTGTTACATGACAGTAGGTTGTCGTAAGACAAGGCTGCATGAAGTGTGAACTGGAGCTTTCTTGGATGCACCAAAAAAATTGTTTTTGGGAATGCGGGCATCGATCCCAATACCTATAGCATGCTATTGATCAAATTCCCCAGCTGTTTGGAATTTCTGCAAGAAGCAACCAAGAGTGTCCAGTCTTGTCAGGCTATGCTCTTGTTGACTTGTTAGTTTACGTGCCAGCACTTGCAGAGGCTCAGTGCATCTCAACAATTGCACCCAATAGCTAGTGGCCGGTTAGCTCAGTTGGTTAGAGTCTGATGCTAGTAATGCAAAGGTCATGGGTTCGATCCGTACTGGCTAATATGTACATTTTGAGTGTCAAATTGTGAGTCACATGCATGTAAATTGTCACATAATATAATTAAGTTAAGTGCATTGGAATTGCTCAGTTGGGAGAGCGTTATACTGAAGATTTAAAAGTCCCTGGTTCGATCCAGGTTTTCGGGATTTGTATTTGTTCTTTCTTTATGCTCTGGCTTCAAGGAAACTATCCACAGCTTTCTTTGTGGATCTCAATGGTGTGTGTCACGCTGCTCCTTTGTAAGTAATGCTTTGCTTTTTCATCTGACATTTTGACATCAGTGTGACAGGAAAGTGCTTGTCATTGTGACATGACAGTAGGTTGTCGTAAGACAAGGCTGCATGAAGTGCGAACTTGATTTCTTGGATCCACAAAAAAATGTGTTTTGGGGGCGGGCATCGATCCCAATACCTATAGCATGCTACCAATTGATCAAATTCCCCAGCTGTTTGGAATTTCTGCAAGAAGCAACCAAGAGTGTCCAGTCTTGTCAGGCTATGCTCTTGTTTGACTTGTTAGTTTACGCGCCAGCACTTGCAGAGGCTTAGTGCATCTCAACCAAATGCGCCCAATAGCTAGTGTCCGGTTAGCTCAGTTGGTTAGAGTCTGATGCTAATAATGCAAAGGTCATGGGTTCGATCCCGTACTGGCTAATATGTACATTTTGAGTGTCAAAATTGTGAGTCACATGCATGTAAATTGTCAATGGTGCCACATAATTAAGTTAAGTGCATTAGTGAAATTGCTCAGTTGGGAGAGCGTTAGACTGAAGATTTAAAAGTCCCTGGTTCGATCCCGGTTTTCGGGATTTGGATTGTTCTTTCTTTATGCTCTGGCTTCAAGGAAACTATCCACAGCTTTCTTTGTGGATCTCAATGGTGTGTGTCACGCTGCTCCTTTGAAAGTAGTAATGCTTTGCTTTTTCATCTGACATTTTGACATCAGTGTGACAGGAAAGTTGCTTGTCATTGTGACATGACAGTAGGTTGTCGTAAGACAAGGCTGCATGAAGTGTGAACTGGAGCTTTCTTGGATCCACAAAAAAATGTGTTTTTGGGGAATGCGGGCATCGATCCCAATACCTATAGCATGCTACCAATTGATCAAATTCCCCAGCTGTTTGGAATTTCTGAAGAAGCAACCAAGAGTGTCCAGTCTTGTCAGGCTATGCTCTTGGTTGACTTGTTAGTTTACGCGCCAGCACTTGCAGAGGCTTAGTGCATCTCAACCAAATGCACCCAATAGCTAGTGTCCGGTTAGCTCAGTTGGTTCGAGTCTGATGCTAATAATGCAAAGGTCTTGGGTTCGATCCCGTACTGGCTAATATGTACATTTTGAGTGTCAAAATTGTGAGTCACATGCATGTAAATTGTCAATGGTGCCACATAATTAAGTTAAGTGCATTGCTGAAATAGCTCAGTTGGGAGAGCGTTAGACTGAAGATCTGAAAGTCCCTGGTTCGATCCCGGTTTTCGGGATTTGTATTTGTTCTTTCTTTATGCTCTGGCTTCAAGGAAACTATCCACAGCTTTCTTTGTGGATCTCAATGGTGTGTGTCACGCTGCTCCTCTGAAAGTAAGTAATGCTTTGCTTTTTCATCTGACATTTTGACATCAGTGTGACAGGAAAGTTGCTTGTCATTGTGACATGACAGTAGGTTGTCGTAAGACAAGGCTGCATGAAGTGCGAACTGAAGATTTCTTGGATCCACCAAAAAAATGTGTTTTTGGGGAATGCGGGCATCGACCCCAATACCTATAGCATGCTACCAATTGATCAAATTCCCCAGCTGTTTGGAATTTCCGCAAGAAGCAACCAAGAGTGTCCAGTCTTGTCAGGCAATGCTCTTGGTTGACTTGTTAGTTTACGCGCCAGCACTTGCAGAGGCTTGGTGCATCTCAACAATTGCGTGCAATAGCTAGTGAGCGGTTAGCTCAGTAGGTTAGAGTGTGGTGCTAATAATGCCAAGGTCATGGATTCGATCCCGTACTGGCTAATATGTAGATTTTGAGTGTCAAAATTCTGAGTCACATGCATGTAAATTGTCAATGGTGCCTGGCGCGTAAACTAACAAGTCAACCAAGAGCATAGCCTGACAAGACTGGACACTCTTGGTTGCTTCTTGCGGAAATTCCAAACTGCTGGGGAATTAGGTCAAATGCTTTGCATGCGTGAGGTAGTGGGATCGATGCCCGCATTCTCCAAAAGCACATTGTTTTATGGATCAAGAAAACTGTAGTTCACACTTCATGCAGCTTTGTCTTACGACAACCTACTGTCATGTAACAATGACAAGCAACTTTCCTGTCACACTGATGTCAAAATGTCTTGGTGTGGTCTGAGTCTGGGTCTTTTGTTTGGTGGGTCTTTGTTTGGTGGATCTTTTGTTGGTTTGGTGGGTCTTTTGTGTTTTGTTTGGTGGTCTTTTGTTTGGTGGGTCTTTTGTTTGGTGGGTCTTTTGTTGGTGGGTCTTTTGTTTGGTGGGTCTTTTGTTTGGTGGGGTCTTTTGTTTGTTGGTCTTTGTTTGATGGGTCTTTTGTTTGGTGGGTCTTTTTGTTTTGACCCAGACAAGTACCAGACACCAAGACCTTGTCAGCTTGGGGGATTGAAACTTGCAACCTTTCAATTACTAGTCCAGCGCTCTAACCACTCAGGATACCCTTCGCCTGGTTTTGGTCTTGGTCTTGTCTTGCCTTGTCTTGTTCTTGTCTGGTCTTGTTTCTTGGTTCTTAGTCTGGGTCTTGGTCTTGGTCTGGGTCATGGGTTTCGATCCCCGTACTGGCTAATATGTACATTTTGAGTGTCAAATTGTGAGTCACATGCATGTAAAGTTGTCAATGGTGCCACATAATTAAGTTTAGTGAATTGCAGAAATATCTCAGTTGGGAGGTGTTAGACTGAAGATCTAATGGTCTCTGGGTTCAATCCTGGTTTTGGCATTTTGTTTTTGTTCTTTCTATATGCTCTGGCTTCAAGGAAACTATCCCCTTTGTTGTGGTCCTCAATGGTGTGTGTCACTGCTCCTCGGAAAGTAAGTAATGTCTTTGCCTTTTTCATCTGACATTTTGACATCAGTGTGACAGGAAAGTTGCATAGTCATGGTTACATGAACAGTAGGTTGTCGTAAAGACAAGGCTGCATGAAAGTGTGAACTGGAGCTTTCCTTGGATGCACAAAAAAAATTGTTTTTGGGGA
>NW_022265414.1:0-12500 GCF_002021735.2 Oncorhynchus kisutch
TTCTCTTGAGAGCCATGTCTTCCTATGGCGGCCTTTCTCAATAGCAAGGCTATGCTCACTGAGTCTGTACATAGTCAAAGCTTTCCTTAATTTTGGGTCAGTCACAGTGGTCAGGTATTCTGCCGCTGTGTACTCTCTTGTGTAGGGCCAAATAGCATTCTAGTTTGCTCTGTTTTTTTGTTAATTCTTTCCAATGTGTCAAGTAATTATCTTTTTGTTTTCTCATGATTTGGTTGGGTCTAATTGTGCTGTTGTCCTGGGGCTCTGTAGGGTGTGTTAGTGAACAGAGCCCCAGGACCAGCTTGCTTAGGGGGCTCTTCTCCAGGTTCATCTCTCTGTAGGTGATGGCTTTGTTATGGAAGTTTTGGGAATCACTTCCTTTTAGGTGGTTATAGAATTTAACGTCTCTTTTCTGGATATTGATAATTAGTGGGTATCGGCCTAATTCTGCTTCTGCATGATTATTTGGTGTTCTACGTTGTACACTGAGGATATTTTTGCAGAATTCTGCGTGCAGTCTCAATTTGGTGTCTGTCTCATTTTGTGAAGTCTTGGTTGGTGAGCGGACCCCAGACATCACAACCATAAAGGGCAATGGGCTCTATGACTGATTCAATTATTTTTAGCCAAATCCTAATTGGTATGTTGAAATTTTGTTCCTTTTGATGGCATAGAATGCCCTTCTTGCCTTATCTCTCAGATCGTTCACAGCTTTGTGGAAGTTACCTGTGGCGCTGATGTTTAGGCCAAGGTATGTATAGTTTTTTTTGTGCTCTAGGGCAACAGTGTCTAGATGGAATTTGTATTTGTGGTCCTGGTGACTGGACCTTTTTTGGAACACCATTATTTTGGTCTCACTGAGATTTACTGTCAGGGCCCAGGTCTGACAGATCTGTGCATAAGATCTAGGTGCTGCTGTAGGCCCTCCTTGGTTGGTGACAGAACACCAGATCATCAGCAAACAGCTGACATTTGACTTCGGATTCTAGTAGGGTGAGGCGGGTGCTGCAGACTTTTCTAGTGCCCCGCGCCAATTCGTTAATATATATTTATTTTTTTTTATTTTACCTTTATTTAACCAGGTAGGCAAGTTGAGAACAAGTTCTCATTTACAATTGCGACCTGGCCAAGATAAAGCAAAGCAGTTCGACAGATAAAACGACACAGAGTTACACATGGAGTAAAAACAAACATACAGTCAATAATGCAGTATAAACAAGTCTATATACAATGTGAGCAAATGAGGTGAGAAGGGAGGTAAAGGCAAAAAAGGCCATGATGGCAAAGTAAATACAATATAGCAAGTAAAATACTGGAATGGTAGTTTTGCAATGGAAGAATGTGCAAAGTAGAAATAAAAATAATGGGTGCAAAGGAGCAAAATAAAAAATAAATAAATAAAAATTAAATACAGTTGGGAAAGAGGTAGTTGTTTGGGCTAAATTATAGATGGGCTATGTACAGGTGCAGTAATCTGTGAGCTGCTCTGACAGTTGGTGCTTAAAGTAGTGAGGGAGATAAGTGGTTTCCAGTTTCAGAGATTTTTGTAGTTCGTTTCCAGTCATTGGCAGCGGAGAACTGGAAGGAGAGGCGCAAAGAAGAATGGTTTTGGGGGTGACTAGAGAGATATACCTGCTGGAGCGTGTGCTACAGGTGGAGATGCTAATGGTGACAGCGATCTAGATAAGGGGGGACTTTACCACCGCAGGGTCTTGTAGATGACATGGAGCCAGTGGGTTTGGGCGACGAGTATGAAGCGAAGGCCAGCCAACGAGAGCGTACAGGTCCAATGGTGGGTAGTATATGGGGCTTTGGTATAAAACGGATTGCACTGTGATAGACTGCATCCAATTTGTGAGTAGGGTATTGGAGGCTATTTTGTAATCGACATCGCCAAAGTCGGAGGATTGGTAGGATGGTCAGTTTTACAAGGGTATGTTTGGCAGCATGAGTGAAGGATGCTTTGGTGCGAAATAGGAAGCCAAATTCTAGATTTAACTTTGGATTGGAGATGTTTGATATGGGTCTGGAAGGAGAGTTACAATCTAACCAGACACCTAAGTATTTGTAGTTGTCCACGTATTCTAAGTCAGAGCCGTCCAGAGTAGTGATGTTGGACAGGCGGGTAGGTGCAGGCAGCGATCGGTTGAAGAGCATGCATTTAGTTTTTACTTGTATTCAAGAGCAATTGGAGGCCACGGAAGGAGAGTTGTATGGCATTGAAGCTTGCCTGGAGGGTTGTTACACAGTGTCCAGAGAAGGGCCGGAAGTATACAGAATGGTGTCGTCTGCGTAGAGGTGGATCAGGGGAACTCACCAGCAGCAAGAGCGACCTCATTGATGTATACAGAGAAGAGAGTCGTCCAAGAATTGAACCCTGTGGCACCCCCATAGAGACTGCCAGAGGTCCGGACAGCAGACCCTCCGATTGACACACTGAACTCTATCAGAGAAGTAGTTGGTGAACCAGGCGAGGCATCATTTGAGAAACCAAGGCTGTCGAGTCTGCCGATGAGGATATGGTGATTGACAGAGTCGAAAGCCTTGGCCAGATCAATGAATACGGCTGCACAGTAATGTTTCTTATCGATGGCGGTTAAGATATCGTTTAGGGACCTTGAGCGTGGCTGAGGTGCACCCATGACCAGCTCTGAAACCAGATTGCATAGCAGAGAAGGTATGGTGAGATTCGAAATGGTCGGTAAATCTGTTTGTTGACTTGGCTTTCGAAGACCTTAGAAAGGCACGGTAGGATAGATATAGGTCTGTAGCAGTTTGGGTCAAGAGTGTCCCCCCCTTTGAAGAGGGGGATGACCGCAGCTGCTTTCCAATCTTTGGGAATCTCAGACGACACGAAAGAGAGGTTGAACAGGCCTAGTAATAGGGGTGGCAACAATTTCGGCAGATAATTTTAGAAAGAAAGGGTCCAGATTGTCTAGCCCGGCTGATTTGTAGGGGTCCAGATTTTGCAGCTCTTTCAGAACATCAGCTGAATGGATTTGGGAGAAGGAGAAATGGGGAAGGCTTGGGCGAGTTGCTGTTGGGGGTGCAGTGCTGTTGTCCGGGGTAGGAGTAGCCAGGTGGAAAGCATGGCCAGCCGTAGAAAAATGCTTATTGAAATTCTCAATTATGGTGGATTTATCAGTGGTGACAGTGTTTCCTATCTTCAGTGCAGTGGGCAGCTGGGAGGAGGTGTTCTTATTCTCCATGGACTTTACAGTGTCCCAGAACTTTTTTGAGTTAGTGTTGCAGGAAGCAAATTTCTGCTTGAAAAAGCTAGCCTTGGCTTTTCTAACTGCCTGTGTATAATGATTTCTAGCTTCCCTGAACAGCTGCATATCACGGGGGCTGTTCGATGCTAATGCAGAACGCCATAGGATGTTTTTGTGTTGGTTAAGGGCAGTCAGGTCTGGGGAGAACCAAGGGCTATATCTGTTCCTGGTTCTAAATTTCTTGAATGGGGCATGTTTATTTAGATGGTTAGGAAGGCATTTTAAAAAATATCCAGGCATCCTCTACTGACGGGATGAGATCAATATCCTTCCAGGATACCCCGGCCAGGTCGATTAGAAAGGCCTGCTCGCAGAAGTGTTTCAGGGAGCGTTTTACAGTGATGAGTGGAGGTCGTTTGACCGCTGACCCATTACGGATGCAGGCAATGAGGCAGTGATCGCTGAGATCTTGGTTGAAGACAGCAGAGGTGTATTTAGAGGGGAAGTTGGTTAGGATGATATCTATGAGGGTGCCCGTGTTTAAGGTTTTGGGAGGTACCTGGTAGGTTCATTGATAATTTGTGTGAGATTGAGGGCATCAAGTTTAGATTGTAGGATGCTGGGGTGTTAAGCATGTTCCAGTTTAGGTCGCCTAGCAGCACGAACTCTGAAGATAGATGGGGGGCAATCAGTTCACATATGGTGTCCAGAGCACAGCTGGGGGCAGAGGGTGGTCTATAGCAGGCGGCAACGGTGGAGAGACTTGTTTTTAGAGAGGTGGATTTTTAAAAGTAGAAGTTCAAATTGTTTGGGTACAGACCTGGATAGTAGGACAGAACTCTGCAGGCTATCTTTGCAGTAGATTGCAACACCGCCCCCTTTGGCAGTTCTATCTTGTCTGAAAATGTTGTAGTTTGGAATTAAAATTCTGAGTTTTTGGTGGTCTTCCTAAGCCAGGATTCAGACACAGCTAGAACATCCGGGTTGGCAGAGTGTGCTAAAGCAGTGAATAGAACAAACTTAGGGAGGAGGCTTCTAATGTTAACATGCATGAAACCAAGGCTATTACGGTTACAGAAGTCATCAAAAGAGAGCGCCTGGGGAATAGGAGTGGAGCTAGGCACTGCAGGGCCTGGATTCACCTCTACATCGCCAGAGGAACATAGGAGGAGTAGAATAAGGGTACGGCTAAAAGCTATGAGAATTGGTCGTCTAGAACGTCTGGAACATAGAGTAAAAGGAGGTTTCTGGGGGCGATAAAATAGCATCAAGGTATAATGTACAGACAAATTTATGGTAGGATGTGAATACAGTGGAGGTAAACCTAGGTATTGAGTGATGAAGAGGGGAGATATTGTCTCTAGAAACATCGTTGAAACCAGGAGATGTCATTGCATGTGTGGGTGGTGGAACTAATAGGTTGGATAAGGTATAGTGAGCAGGACTAGAGGCTCTACAGTGAAATAAGCCAATAAACACTAACCAGAACAGAAATGGACAAGACATATTGACATTAGGAGAGGCATGCTTAGTCGAGTGATCAAAAGGGTCCCGGTGAGTGGAGAGGTTGGTTGGTGATTTAGACAGCTAGCCAGGGCATCGGTAGCAAGCTAGCATAGGATGGAGGTCTGTTGTTAGCCACCTCTTGCGTTCCGTCAGTAGATTAGTGGGGTTCCGTGTGGTAGAGGGGATTAATCCAAATCACACAACAACAACAAAAATAAAAACAATAGATATAGTTATAGAGGCCCAAGAAGAAAACTAATAATAATAATAAAAAATAAAAAAAAATATATATAAAAAAAATGTTGAAGAGGGTGGGGTTTAAGCTGCATTCCTGTCTCACCCCACGACCCTGTGTGAAGAAATGTGTGTGTTTTTTGCCAATTTTAACCGCACACTTGTTGTTTGTGTACATGGATTTTATATTGTCATATGTTTTACCCCCAACACCACTTCCATCAGTTTGTATAGCAGACCCTCATGCCAAATTGAGTCGAAGGCTTTTTTGAAATCAACAAAGCATGAGAAGACTTTGCCTTTGTTTTGGTTTGTTTGGGTTGTCAATTAGGGTGTGCAGGGTGAGTACATGGTCTGTTGTACGGTAATTTGGTAAAAAGCCAATTTGACATTTGCTCAGTACATTGTTTTCATTGAGGAAATGTACAATTCTGCTGTTAATGATAATGCAGAGGATTTTCCCAAGGTTACTGTTGAACGCATATTCCACGGTAGTTATTGGGGTCAAATTTGTCTCCACTTTTGTGGATTGTGGTGATCAGTCCTTGGTTCCAAATATTGGGGAAGATGCCAGAGCTAAGGATGATGTTAAAGAGTATTAGTATAGCCAATTGGAATTTGTTTGTCTGTATATTTGATCATTCATTGAGGATACCATCAACACCACAGGCCTTTTGCGTTAGAGGGTTTTTATTTTGTCCTGTAACTCATTCAATGTAATTGGAGAATCCAGTGGGTTCTGGTAGTCTTAATAGTTGATTCTAAGATCTGTATTTCATCATGTATATGTTTTTGCTCTTTATTCTTTGTTATAGAGCCAAAAAGATTGAGAAGTGGTGTTACCCCATACATCTCCATTTGGATAGATAATTCTTTGTGTTGTTGTTGTTTAGTGTTTTCCAATTTTCCCAGAAGTGGTTAGAGTCTATGGATTCTTCAGTTACATATGAGCTGATTTCTGACATGCTGTTCCTTCTTTTTCCGTAGTGTATTTCTGTATTGTTTTAGTGATTCACCATAGTGAAGGCGTAAACTCAGGTTTTCCGGGTCTCTATGTTTTGGTTGGACAGGTTTCTCAATTTCTTCTTAGATTTTGCATTCTTCATCAAACCATTTGTCATTGTTGTTAATTTTCTTCGGTTTTCTATATGAGATTTTTAGATTTGATAGGGAAGCTGAGAGGTCAAATATACTGTTAAGATTTTCTACTGCCAAGTTTACACCTTCACTATTACAGTGGAACGTTTACCAGGAAATTGTCTAAAAGGGATTACATTTGTTGTTGCCTATTTTTTTAAATTAAAAAATAATAATTAAACTCTGTTTTTTAAGTTTTGAACATACAGACAAGACAAAGCAATATAAATAATATAATATATAATAAAATACAATAAAAATACAAATATAAAAATGTCTTTAAAGATCCCAGACTTTAGACAAGTTAAACACACCAGGCAGAAGGCTACAGAGGTTAAAGGGCAATCTATAGTACAGGGACAGAGCAAACACCTCACCATTGTTCCTGTAAACAGTCAAGGGATAAGGGTAGAGAAATGCAACCACTCACAGAGAGTCATGGCCACAGACCGACCATCCACTGGACAAAAAAAAAGTTGCTTTAAAATAAAAAATATAATTATTATTCATGTAGGCGTGAACAAAATGTAAAAATAACTGGAAAAACAAGCTCACACTTCAGTCTCTGCCCGGGCAAGATGAACAAGGCATCTGCGGATCACAATCAATAAGCACATGGACCTTAATGCCCCCCCCAAGCAAAAACACAGAGAGAGCTCCTCCAACCCTTAAGTCACAGACTTATTTTAGTATTAATTGGAATGCCATCAGAGGATGGACTGTTTAAAGTAAGACCGGAATGGAGCCCAAGCCTCAAACAGTTTGGGGTTCCCACGTGAATTGAATTGAATTTTTCTAGTTTCAGAGAGCACAACACATCCCTCACCCAATATTTATAAGATGGGGGAGCTGCCATCTTCCAGTTCTGTAGTATTAGCCGTCTAGCTAAAGAGTTGTATAAGCAACAGTGTCCGACTGGATTCTTGATAGGGGGGTACCCATGGGCAGTACTCCAAAAAAGGGCTGTAAGGGGAGACGGATCTATAACAGTGTCATATATATCAGAGAAACATTTAAATATTAATTCCCAGAAACCTGACAGTTTATGACAGCCCCAAAACATATGCAACAGTGTGGCTGGTTCCACTTTACATCTGAAACAGGTGGGATCAAATCAGAGAATATTCTTCCCAAGTTTGGCCCCGACCAGTGGATATGGTGAACCACCTTGAATTGAATGAGGCTGTGTCTAGTGCTAAAAGAGGACGAGTGCACCCTGTGCAGCACAGATTCCCAGGCGTCTTCCCCAAGTTCCTCCCCCAAATCCTTTTCCCATCGAGTCTTTAAAGGCACCAAAGAAGGGTTCTGTAAGTCTTGAATGATTGCATATACATCTGAAATTGCGCCCCTAGGAAGCGTGTTCAGCTCCAAGATGCTCTCTATAGCTGTATTCGCAGGCCTATTGGGAAATCCAGGTGTGTTAGCCCTGACAAAGTTTCTAGTCTGGAGATAGTGGAAAAAAGTGGGATTGGGGGAGATTGAACTTTTCCTGCAGCTGAGAAAAAGAGGCAAATGTATCATCAAGAATAATTGGGCTAGCGAGGAAAGGCCTAGTGAGTGCCAAATGCCAAAAGCCCCATCATTCAAAGATGGAGGAAATAGAATGTTCTGATTGATTGGGCCTGATAGAGAAAAGCCTCGGAGGTTAAAGGCTAAACGGAACTGATTCCAAATTTTAAGAGACTGCTTTACAATTGGGTTGGCACACCTTTTACCTAGGGACACTGGGAGAGACGAGCACAGCACAGAGGAAAGTGCTGCAGGTTTACACGATTCAGACTCCATCTGGACCCAGAGTGGTCTAGGGCCAGTAGGATCAGTCTGTAGCCAGTACAGAACGGCTCTGAAATTTGCAGGCCCAGTAGTATGTCTGAAAATTTGGTAGAGCTAAACCCCCCCAATGACCTAGGCTTCTGTAAATGTTTTCTACCAATCCGTGGTTACCTTGCCATCCCAAATAAAATGCATGAATGTTTGATCCAGTGAAATAAAAAAAGATTTGGAATAAAAATGGGTAAACATTGAAATAAATATAAAAATTTGGGCAACAGTTTCATTTAAATGACATTAATCCTTCTGATAAGAGAAAGAGGTAGGGAATTCCAAAAAGTAAAATATTATTTCAATCTTGTAAGTAAGTGAATTGATCCCGGACAATCCTAACTGAGAACTTGTAAAAGAGCACTTTAAAGCAGCCTTGTTTACCGGAAAAAGCTCACTCTTGCCTAGATTCAGCTTGTACCCTGAGATTGATCCAAACTTTTAAGAACAGATCGGGGCACGTGGCAATGAGGGTATCGGGGGTTGGAGATAAACAAAAGGAGGTCGTCAGCATATAGCGAGAGTTTATGCACCCCAGCCCGCCCCTGATTATGCCTTGAATGGCATCATTAGAGCGTAGTGCAATGGCGAGAGGTTCGATTAGTCAAAGCAAACAACAAGGGGGAGAGTGGGCAACCCTGTCTGGATCCGCGGTGCAAGGGAAATAGTCAGAGGACAAGTTATTAGTCCGTACCGAAGCCATGGGGGAAAAATAAAGAATCTTTATCCAAGCAATGAATTTGGGGCCAAAGCCAAATCTATAAAGGGCAGCTGTTAGGTAATCCCACTCAACGCGGTCAAACGCTTTTTTCGGCATCAAGTGAGACCACCACCTCCGGGTCCTCCGACGCTGGGGAGTACAGTATATTCATAAGGCGCCTAATATTGAAAATAAATGCCTATTTCTCACAAAGCCAGTCTGGTCAGAGTGTATTACTTGGTGCAGCAAGCCTTCCATACGGATGGCTAAAAGCTTAGCTAGGATTTTGTAATCACAGTTTAAAAGCGAGATTGGGCGATAGGATCCACATTCCAGGGGTCTTTGTTTTCTTTAGTAGTAATGAAATTGAAGCCTGATAAAGACTAGGCGGTAGCTTTGAAGTATTGAGGCACTCTGCAAATAGTCGAGACAAGAATGGGCAAAGCAGACCAGAAAACGTCCTGTAAAATTCGGTTGGAAAACCGTCCGGACCCAGCGATTACCACTTTTCATTGCGGACACTGCTGTTGCAATCTCCTCAAGCGTAAATTCTGCTTCTAGAAAGTCATGGGAGTCTGTATCAATTGAAGGCATATTCAAGCCATTAAGAAGGAGTCAATCAGCAAGGGGTCTTGAGTGGATTCAGAGGTGTATAGCGCAGAGTAAAATTGTTTAAATTGATCATTGATCTCTTTATGTATAACTGTGGTGGCACAGACGGGGTCCTTATTTGTGGGATTAAACGTGAGGCCTCAGATTTACGGATCTGATGCGCAAGGAGTTTACTGGCCTTGTCGCCTTGTTCATAGACTTTGTATCGAGCTCGCAAGAGTAACTGTTCAGCTTGCCTGGTAGAAAGCTCATCAAATTCAGATTGGAGTAGTTGGCGCTCTTTATGCAGATCAGAGGAAGGATCCGTAGCATACTTCTCATCCAATGTGGCTATGGACTCGCTCAGGTCCTGAAGTCGCTGGGAGCGGACTCTGTTTTGGTTGGCTGTATAAGAAATAATTTGGCCACGTAGGTATGCTTTGAGAGACTCCCATATGGTAGAGCAGGACATACCTGGTGTTGAATTAGTTTCTAGAATAAGGTGATTTCAGAAGAAATGAAATTGACAAACTCCTTATCTGAGAGTAAAATGGGGTTGAGACGCCATTGATAACACATAGGAGGTCGCTGGGGAAACTCTAGTTCAAGCACTAATGGTGAATGGTCAGAGATAACAATACTCCCGTAAGTACACTGCCGAAGGTTAGGCAGAAGTTTTTTGTCCAAAAATAAGTAATCAATCCGGGAGTATGTTTGATGAACATGAGAATAAAAGGAATACTGTCTATCTGTAGGATGTAGGAAACGCCAGGCCTCAAACATAGCATATTTCTGAAGAAAGGATTGAATAAGTAGGGCACATTTAGATGGCCTGTATTTGTTTGTGAGGACTTGGGGACATTTTCCAGTTGAAATCCCCCCCTAAAATCAACAAATGAGAATCTAAATTGGGAATAGCAGACAGAAAGGAAGAAATGAAACTTGTGTCATCCCAATTGGGAGCATAATCACTAGCCAAAACAAGAGGGGTAGAAAACAGTTCACCGGTTACTATGACGTATCGTCCCTTAGGATCAGCAATAACCTCAGAAGCTACAAAGGGAGTAGCTTTATCAACCAGAATAGCAGCACCTCTTGATTTACTATGAAAGTTCGAGTGGAAGACTTGACCAACCCAGTCCTTACGCATCCTAAAATGCTCACCAGTCCTCAAGTGAGTCTCCTGTAGAAATGCAATATTTGCATTCAAACCCTTTAAGTGTGTCAACACCCTCTTACGCTTCACTGGTTGTTAACCCCTTTGGTATTCCAAGAAATGTACTTGATCGTATTATTTCGGCCCCTCTGGGCATTCCCGTTATTCAACCCTGTCATTAGAGAATAGAATGGAAAAGCAATGAGCACCCAAAACCCCCAGTAATAATGTACGGTGGTAAATGTTTGGAAAAAGTACCAAAAAAAAGAAAAAGACAGAATGACAACATTAGAACTGAACAATTCACCTGCCCCTCCACCCCCCCCCCCCCATCCCAGACAATACCTCCCCAAACGAGGTACAAGCCTAAATAGAGCATGTTCTCTTCACACAGTATGTCTGTGAGAGTGCGGTCTTAAACCTAAACCCACAGTCCCGCTCTTTAAAGTCGTGTTTTGTTAGTGGATCAAGCAGCAAAAAGAAAGATTTGTATGTATTTAAAAAATATATATTTTAAAAGGCGAATCCCCTGTGCAAACGGAATGACAAAAGCACCACTTGTAGATGTATATAATGATATTCCCAGTCTTATAACAGGCATTGAGAGAGAAAATAAATCAAATGTATAAAGGCTCTCAGCCAAAAATCTAATTTAAAGTAAGGAAATTGTAGTAAGACAATCAAAAATAATAGTAATTATAATAGTAGTCTAGTTGAAGCTGAGACAGCTTACAACCAATACCAAAAAACTACGTTGAACGTTTGCTGGGCATAAATGACGCTCAAAACTTTTAAAATTAAAGTGAGGCCCCAAGCAACAGTTGCTGAACTGTGAGCATATTCAAGACTTCTTGATGTGACGTTGAATGTGAGCCATAGCCTCATCCGGAGATTCAAATGTGTAGTCTTTACCCTCATGAGATATCCATAAACGGGCCGGGAATCACAGTCCATACTTCACACTTGGATGGTCCCGAAGTACTCGTTTGGCCTGTCCGAAAGCTGCGCGCTGCCTAGAAACAGTGGGGGAGTAGTCCTGGTAGATGGGAAAGCTCTGTCCTTGAAAGCTCAGAGAGGTATTGCGGGCTCGCCGGAGGATCTCCATCTTCTCATGAAAAAAGTGCACTCGAAGAATTATGTCACGGGGCCTCTCCCCATCCCGGGGCTTTGGGCGCAGCGACCGGTGGGCTCGATCAATCAGGGGCTTTTCATCTAAGGCAAGAACTCCTTCAGCAGCCCTGAAACGAAATCCGTGGCGTGATTTATTTCCGCGGACTCTGGGACCGATACAAGTCTCAGATTATTGCGGCGAGAGAATCCCTCTAAACTCACACAGCTCTCCTTCACCTTTTCAAATCCGCAGCTAGGCGTTTAACTTCAGCGTCCAGGGATGTAGTTAAATCGGAGACATTAGTTGCGGAGGTCTCCAGTGCTGCAATCGTAGTGTGTGACGGAGTTGTTGTTTTGAGTAATGTGATTGCTGGCACAGTCTCGTTCCGCAGGATGGTTAAATCTGCTTTTAAAGTATCAGAAACCTCCTGTATTCTGGCCTCAATCGTAGCAACCACCTGTGTTTTCATTTCAACTATCTCAGAGCGTAGTAGTTTGATGGCCTCGAGAATGTTCATTTCAGCGCCGCAAGGCCAAGCCCGCGCCCCCGGGTAAAGTGTGCGTCCCCGGGCCCTCATCACACCGCCGCAAGGCGGTGATGAGAGCGGGTCTTGTAGGCCGGGTTTTCTCAAAGTCATGCTTTGGCCTTATGTTTGGTCGACATGCTGACATTCGGAAGCAAAGTAGTCTTGTTTTTTACGGAAAGGGATCACCAAATTAATATTTGAAAATAAATACGGTTCTGCTGCAGAATTCACATAAACTTTAAGAATACCACGGGAGCAAACGGAAAACACGTCAGTCGCACATGGCGTCCCCTACCATCCCCTCCTAATTGTTTTTTGGTAGGTTTCCAAACTGCATTCCTTCCATCTATAGCATTTCTTAATGTTACTCAGTTCCTTTGGCTTTGATGACTCATGATTGAGTGTTGCTCTGTCTCTCTCTCTCTCTGTGTCTCTCTCTACATCTCTCTCTACGTCTCTCTGTCTCTCTCTACATCTCTCTCTACGTCTTTCTCTCTACGTCTCTC
>NW_022265415.1:0-13541 GCF_002021735.2 Oncorhynchus kisutch
GCTCTGTCTCTGTCTCTGACTCTAACTCTGTCTCTGTCTCTGATTCTGTCTCTGTCTCTGACTCTGGCTCTGTCTCTGTCTCTGTCTCTGTCTCTGACTGTCTCTGATCTTACTCTGGTCTCTCTGACTCTGTCTCTGTCTCTGATCTGTCTCTGTCTCTGTCTCTAATTCTGACTCTGACTCTGGCTCTGTCTCTGACTCTAACTCTGTCTCTGTCTCTGTTCTCGGACTCTGTCTCTGATTCTGTCTCTGACTCTTGTCTTGAATCTGGCTCTGGCTCTGGCTCTGTCTCTGTCTCTGACTCTGTCTCTGTCTCTGATTCTGACTCTGGCTCTGACTCTGACTCTGTCTCTGTCTCTGACTCTGACTCTGTCTCTGTCTCTGTCTCTGTCTCTCTCTCTGTATCTGACTCTGTCTCTGATTCTGACTCTGTCTCTGTCTCTGTCTCTGTCTCTGATTCTGACTCTGGCTCTGTCTCTGTCTCTCTCTCTGTATCTGACTCTGTCTCTGATTCTGACTCTGTCTCTGATTCTGACTCTGTCTCTGTCTCTGTCTCTGATTCTGACTCTGGCTCTGTCTCTGTCTCTGACTCTGACTCTGTCTCTGTCTCTGACTCTGACTCTGTCTCTGTCTCTGACTCTGACTCTGACTCTGTCTCTGACTCTGTCTCTGTCTCTGACTCTGTCTCTGTCTCTGTCTCTGTCTCTGACTCTGTCTCTGTCTCTGTCTCTGTCTCTGTCTCTGGCTCTGGCTCTGACTCTGTCTCTGTCTCTGTCTCTGTCTCTGATTCTGACTCTGACTCTGGCTCTGACTCTGGCTCTGGCTCTGTCTCTGACTCTGTCTCTGACTCTGTCTCTGATTCTGTCTCTGTCTCTGACTCTGTCTCTGTCTCTGTCTCTGACTCTGACTCTGGCTCTGTCTCTGACTCTGTCTCTGTCTCTGGTCTCGTCTCTGACTCTGCTCTGACTGACTCTGTCTCTGATTCTGCTCTGGCTTGTTCTGTCTCTGTCTCTGTCTCTGACTCTGGCTCTGTCTCTGTCTCTGATTCTGACTCTGTCTCTGACTCTGTCTCTGTCTCTGTCTCTGACTCTGGCTCTGACTCTGTCTCTGTCTCTGATTCTGACTCTTTGTCTCTGTCTCTGTCTCTGTCTCTGATTTGACTCTGTCTTCTATGATTCTGACTCTGTCTCTGACTCTGTCTCTGATTCTGTCTCTGTCTCTGTTCTGTCTCTAATTCTGACTCTGTCTCTGTCTCTGTCTATGACTCTGACTCTGTCTCTGTCTCTGTCTCTGTTCTGTCTCTGACTCTGGCTCTGTCTCTGACTCTGTCTCTGTCTCTGTCTCTGTCTCTGTCTCTGATCTGACTCTGTCTCTGTCTCTGACTCTGTCTCTGTCTCTGTCTCTGTCTCTGTCTCTGTCTCTGACTGTCTCTGTCTCTGTCTCTGACTAACTCTGTCTCTGACTCTGGCTCTGTCTCTGTCTCTGTCTCTGTCTCTGTCTCTGACTCTGTCTCTGTCTCTGACTCTGTCTCTGTCTCTGTCTCTGACTCTGTCTCTGGCTCTGGCTCTGACTCTGACTCTGTCTCTGACTCTGTCTCTGTCTCTGTCTCTGACTCTGTCTCTGTCTCTGTCTTTTTTGACTCTGACTCTGTCTCTGCTCTGTCTCTGGCTCGTCTCTGTCTCTGTCTCTGACTCTGACTCTGGCTCTCTGTCTCTGACTCTGATTCTGACTCTGTCTCTGTCTCTGGCTCTGACTCTGTCTCTGTCTTGATCTCTGACTCTGTCTCTGACTCTGACTCTGTCTCTGTCTCTGACTCTGACTCTGTCTCTGATTCTGACTCTGTCTCTGTCTCTGATCTGTCTCTGTCTCTGTCTCTCTTCTGACTCTGACTCTGGCTCTGTCTCTGTCTCTGACTCTAACTCTGTCTCTGTCTCTGATTCTGTCTCTGTCTCTGACTCTGTGATTCTGTCTCTGTCTCTGTCTCTGTCTCTGACTAACTCTGGCTCTGTCTCTGACTCTGACTCTGGCTCTGGCTCTGGCTCTGTCTCTGATTCTGACTCTGTCTCTGTCTCTGTCTCTGTCTCTGTCTTGACTCTGGCTCTGTCTCTGTCTCTTGATTCTGACTCTGTCTCTGACTCTGTCTCTGTCTCTGATTCTTAATCTGTCTCTGTCTCTGACTCTGTCTCTGTCTCTGATTCTGTCTCTGTCTCTGTCTCTAATGTCGACTGGACTCTGCTCTGTCTGACTCTAACTCTGTCTCTGTCTCTGTCTCTGACTCTGTCTTGATTCTGTCTCTGACTCTGTCTCTGACTCTGGCTCTGCTCTGGCTCTGTCTCTGTCTCTGACTCTGTCTCTGTCTCGGATTCTGACTCTGGCTCTGACTCTGACTCTGTCTCTGTCTCTGACTCTGACTCTAACTCTGTCTCTGTCTCTGTCTCTCTCTCTGTATCTGACTCTGTCTCTGATTCTGACTCTGTCTCTGTCTCTGTCTCTGTCTCTGATTCTGACTCTGGCTCTGTCTCTGTCTCTCTCTTGTCTGACTCTGTCTCTGATTCTGACTCTGTCTCTGATTCTGACTCTGTCTCTGTCTCTGTCTCTGTCTCTGATTCTGACTCTGGCTCTGTCTCTGTCTCTGACTCTGACTCTGTCTCTGTCTCTGACTCTGACTCTGTCTCTGTCTCTGACTCTGACTCTGACTCTGTCTCTGACTCTGTCTCTGTCTCTGACTCTGGCTCTGTCTCTGTCTCTGTCTCTGACTCTGTCTCTGTCTCTGTCTCTGTCGCTGTCTCTGTCTCTGGCTCTGGCTCTGACTCTGTCTCTGTCTCTGTCTCTGTCTCTGATTCTGACTCTGACTCTGGCTCTGACTCTGGCTCTGGCTCTGTCTCTGACTCTGTCTCTGCTCTGTCTCTGATTCTGTCTGTCTCTGACTCTGTCTCTGTCTCTGTCTCTGTCTCTGACTCTGACTCTGTCTCTGTCTCTGACTCTGTCTCTGTCTCTGTCTCTGTCTTTGACTCTGGCTCTGACTCTGACTCTGTCTCTGCTCTTGCTCTGGCTCTGTCTCTGTCTTGTCTCGTCTCTGACTCTGGCTCTGTCTCTGTCTCTGATTCTGACTCTGTCTCTGACTCTGTCTCTGTCTCTGTCTCTGACTCTGGCTCTGACTCTGTCTCTGTCTCTGATTCTGACTCTGTCTCTGTCTCTGTCTCTGTCTCTGATTCTGACTCTGTCTCTGTCTCTGATCTGACTCTGTCTCTGACTCTCTCTGATTCTGTCTCTGTCTCTGTCTCTAATTCTGACTCTGACTCTGTCTCTGTCTCTCTGTCTCTGATCTAACTCTGTCTCTGTCTCTGTCTCTGATTCTGTCTCTGACTCTGGCTCTGTCTCTGACTCTGTCTCTGTCTCTGTCTCTGTCTCTGTCTCTGACTAACTCTGTCTCTGTCTCTGACTCTGGCTCTGTCTCTGTCTCTGTCTCTGTCTCTGTCTCTGTCTCTGACTCTGTCTCTGTCTCTGTCTCTGACTAACTCTGTCTCTGACTCTGCTGGCTGGTCTCTGTCTCTGTCTCTGTCTCTGACTCTGTCTCTGTCTCTGACTCTGTCTCTGTCTCTGTCTCTGGATCTGGCTCGGCTCTGGCTCTGACTCTGACTGTGTCTCTGACTCTGTCTCTGTCTCTGTCTCTGACTCTGTCTCTGTCTCTGTCTTTGACTCTGACTCTGGCTCTGGCTCTGGCTCTGGCTCTGTCTCTGTCTCTGTCTCTGACTCTGACTCTGGCTCTGTCTCTGACTCTGATTCTGACTCTGTCTCTGTCTCTGGCTCTGACTCTGTCTCTGTCTCTGATTCTGACTCTGTCTCTGACTCTGCCTCTGTCTCTGTCTCTGATTCTGACTCTGTCTCTGATTCTGACTCTGTCTCTGTCTCTGATTCTGTCTCTGTCTCTGTCTCTAATTCTGACTCTGACTCTGGCTCTGTCTCTGTCTCTGACTCTAACTCTGTCTTGTCTCTGATTCTGTCTCTGTCTCTGACTCTGGCTCTGTCTCTGTCTCTGTCTCTGTCTCTGACTAACTCTGGCTCTGTCTCTGTCTCTGACTCTGACTCTGTCTCTGACTCTGGCTCTGGCTCTGGCTCTGTCTCTGACTCTGTCTCTGTCGCTGACTCTGTCTCTGTCTCTGTCTCTGACTCTGTCTCTGCCTCTGACTCTGACTCTGTCTCTGACTCTGTCTCTGACTCTGTCTCTGTCTCTGTCTCTGTCTCTGTCTCTGATTCTTAATCTGTCTCTGTCTCTGATTCTGTCTCTGTCTCTGTCTCTAATTCTGACTCTGACTCTGGCTCTGTCTCTGTCTCTGACTCTAACTCTGTCTCTGTCTCTGTCTCTGACTCTGTCTCTGATTCTGTCTCTGACTCTGTCTCTGACTCTCTGGCTCTGTCTCTGTCTCTGTCTCTGTCTCTGACTCTGTCTCTGTCTCTGATTCTGACTCTGTCTCTGACTCTGACTCTGACTCTGTCTTGACTCTGTCTCTGTCTCTGACTCTGACTCTGTCTTGTCTCTGTCTCTGACTCTGTCTCTGACTGACTCTGTCTCTGACTCTGACTCTAACTCTGTCTCTGTCTCTCTCTCTGTCTCTGTCTCTGTCTCTGATTCTGATTCTGTCTCTGTCTCTGTCTCTGATCTCGACTCTGTCTCTTCTCTGTCTCTGTCTCTGATCTGTCTCTGTCTCTGTCTCTGTCTCTGACTCTGACTCTGTCTCTGTCTCTCTTGTCTCTGACTCTGACTCTGACTCTGTCTCTCTCTCTCTCTGTCTCTGACTCTGTCTCTGATTCTGTCTCTGACTCTGTCTCTGATTCTGTCTCTGACTCTGGCACTGGCTCTGGCTCTGGCTCTGGCTCTGACTCTGTCTCTGTCTCTGTCTCTGACTCTGTCTCTGTCTCTGATTCTGTCTCTGTCTCTGTCTCTGTCTCTGACTCTGGCTCTGGCTCTGTCTCTGACTCTGGCTCTGACTCTGTCTCTGTCTCTGTCTCTGTCTCTGTCTCTGACTCTAACTCTGTCTCTGACTCTGATTCTGACTCTGACTCTGGCTTTCTGACTCTGTCTCTGTCTCTGATTCTCTCTCTGATTCTATGACTCTGTCTCTGTCTCTGTCTCTGATTCTGTCTCTGAATCTGACTCTATCTCTGACTCTGTCTCTGTCTCTGACTCTAACTCTGGCTCTGTCTCTATCTCTGTCTCTGACTCTGTCTCTGTCTCTGACTCTAACTCTGGCTCTGGCTCTGTCTCTGTCTCTGACTCTGACTCTGTCTCTGACTCTGACTCTGACTCTGACTTGTCTCTGACTCTGGCTCTGTCTCTGACTCTGGCTCTGACTCTGACTCTGACTCTGACTCTGTCTCTGTCTCTGATTCTGTCTCTGTCTTGATTCTGTCTCTGTCTCTGTCTCTGTCTCTGACTCTGGCTCTGTCTCTGACTCTGTCTCTGTCTCTGACTCTGGCTCTGACTCTGTCTCTGTCTCTGATTCTGACTCTGTCTCTGACTCTGTCTCTGTCTCTGATTCTGACTCTGTCTCTGTCTCTGACTCTGTCTCTGTCTCTGTCTCTGATTCTGTCTCTGTCTCTAATTCTGACTCTGACTCTGGATCTGTCTCTGTCTCTGACTCTGTCTCTGACTCTGACTCTGTCTCTGACTCTGACTCTAACTCTGTCTCTCTCTCTGTCTCTGACTCTGTCTCTGATTCTGATTCTGTCTCTGTCTCTGTCTCTGATTCTGACTCTGTCTCTGTCTCTGTCTCTGACTCTGTCTCTGTCTCTGTCTCTGACTCTGTCTCTGACTCTGACTCTGTCTCTGTCTCTGTCTCTGACTCTGACTCTGACTCTGTCTCTCCGTCTCTGTCTCTGACTCTGTCTCTGATTCTGTCTCTGACTCTGTCTCTGATTCTGTCTCTGACTCTGGCTCTGGCTCTGGCTCTGACTCTCTGTCTGTCTCTGTCTCTGACTCTGTCTGTCTCTGACTCTGTCTCTGTCTCTGTCTCTCCTGATCTGTCTGGCTCTGGCTCTGTCTCTGACTCTGGCTCTGACTCTGTCTCTGTCTCTGTCTCTGTCTCTGACTCTAACTCTGTCTCTGTCTCTGTCTCTGTCTCTGACTCTGATTCTGACTCTGACTCTGGCTCTGACTCTGTCTCTGTCTCTGATTCTCTCTCTGATTCTGACTCTGTCTCTGTCTCTGTCTCTGATTCTGTCTCTGAATCTGACTCTATCTCTGTCTCTGACTCCTGTCTCTGTCTCTGACTCTAACTCTGGCTCTGTCTTATCTCTGTCTCTGACTCTGTCTCTGTCTCTGACTCTAACTCTGGCTCTGGCTCTGGCTCTGTCTCTGTCTCTGACTCTGATTCTGTCTCTGACTCTGACTCTGACTCTGTCTCTGACTCTGTCTCTGACTCTGGCTCTGTCTCTGACTCTGGCTCTGACTCTGACTCTGACTCTGTCTCTGACTCTGTCTCTGATTCTGTCTCTGTCTCTGATTCTGTCTCTGTCTCTGTCTCTGTCTCTGACTCTGGCTCTGTCTCTGACTCTGTCTCTGTCTCTGACTCTGGCTCTGACTCTGTCTCTGTCTGATTCTGACTCTGTCTCTGACTCTGTCTCTGTCTCTGATTCTGACTCTGTCTCTGTCTCTGACTCTGTCTCTGTCTCTGTCTCTGATTCTGTCTCTGTCTCTGTCTCTAATTCTGACTGACTCTGGATCTGTCTCTGTCTCTGACTCTAACTCTGTCTCTGTCTCTGATTCTGTCTCTGACTCTGTCTCTGTCTCTGACTCTGGCTCTGGCTCTGTCTCTGTCTCTGTCTCTGACTCTGTCTCTGTCTCTGATTCTGACTCTGGCTCTGGCTCTGTCTCTGACTCTGACTCTGTCTGTCTCTGATTCTGTCTCTGTCTCTGTCTCTGATTCTGACTCTGTCTGTCTCTGTCTCTGATTCTGTCTCTGTGTCTGACTCTGGCTCTGACTCTGTCTCTGTCTCTGATTCTGTCTCTGTCTCTGTCTCTGACTCTGTCTCTGATTCTGACTCTGTCTCTGATTCTGACTCTGTCTCTGACTCTGTCTCTGATTCTGTCTCTGTCTCTGTCTCTAATTCTGACTCTGACTCTGGCTCTGTCTCTGTCTCTGACTCTAACTCTGTCTCTGTCTCTGTCTCTGATTCTGTCTCTGTCTCTGACTCTGGCTCTGGCTCTGTCTCTGTCTCTGTCTCTGTCTCTGTCTCTGACTAACTCTGGCTCTGTCTCTGTCTCTGACTCTGTCTCTGACTCTGTCTCTGTCTCTGTCTCTGTCTCTGACTCTGTCTCTGTCGCTGACTCTGTCTCTGTCTCTGTCTCTGACTCTGGCTCTGGCTCTGGCTCTGACTCTGGCTCTGTCTCTGACTCTGTCTCTGTCTCTGACTAACTCTGGCTCTGTCTCTGTCTCTGACTCTGTCTCTGTCTCTGTCTGTCTCTGGACTCTGGCTCTGACTCTGACTTGTCTCGTCTCTGTCTCTGACTCTGACTCTGGCTCTGGCTCTGGCTCTGTCTCTGTCTCTGACTCTGTCTCTGTCGCTGACTCTGTCTCTGTCTCTGTCTCTGACTCTGGCTCTGGCTCTGACCCTGGCTCGTCTCTGACTCTGTCTCTGTCTCTGTCTCTGACTAACTCTGGCTCTGTCTCTGTCTCTGACTCTGTCTCTGACTCTGTCTCTCTGTCTCTGTCTCTGCTCTGGCTCTGACTGACTCTGTCTCTGTCTCTGTCTCTGGCTCTGATCTGGCTCTGGCTCTCTGGCTCTGACTCTGACTCTGTCTCTGACTCTCTTGTCTCTGTCTTTGACTCTGGCTCTGACTCTGTCTCTGGCTCTGTCTCTGTCTCTGTCTCTGTCTCTGACTCTGACTCTGGCTCTGGCTCTGTCTCTGTCTCTGACTCTGTCTCTGTCTCTGACTCTGTCTCTGTCTCTGTCTCTGACTCTGGCTCTGTCTCTGTCTCTGATTCTGACTCTGTCTCTGACTCTGTCTCTGTCTCTGATTCTTAATCTGGTCTCTGTCTCTGACTCTGTCTCTGTCTCTGATTCTGTCTCTGTCTCTGTCTCTAATTCTGACTCTGACTCTGGCTCTGTCTCTGACTCTAACTCTGTCTCTGTCTCTGATCTGTCTCTGATCTGTCTCTGACTCTGTCTCTGAATCTGGCTCTGGCTCTGGCTCTGTCTCTGTCTCTGACTCTGTCTCTGTCTCTGTTCTGACTCTGGCTCTGTCTCTGACTCTGTTCTGACTCTTCTCTGTCTCTGACTCTGACTCTGACTCTGATCTGTCTCTGTCTCTGAACTTCTCTGTCTCTGTCTCTGTCTCTGACTCTGATTCTGACTCTGACTCTGGCTCTGACTCTGTCTCTGTCTCTGATTCTCTCTCTGATTCTGACTCTGTCTCTGTCTCTGTCTCTGATTCTGTCTCTGAATCTGACTCTATCTCTGTCTCTGACTCTGTCTCTGTCTCTGTCTCTGACTCTAACTCTGGTCTCTCTGTCTCTGTCTCTGACTCTGTCTCTGTCTCTGACTCTAACTCTGGCTCTGGCTCTGTCTCTGTCTCTGACTCTGATTCTGTCTGACTCTGACTCTGACTCTGACTCTGTCTCTGACTCTGACTCTGTCTCTGTCTCTGATCTGGCTCTGACTCTGACTCTGACTCTGACTCTGTCTCTGACTCTGTCTCTGATCTGTCTCTGTCTCTGATCTGTCTCTGTCTCTGTCTCTGACTCTGGCTCTGTCTCTGACTCTGTCTCTGTCTCTGACTCTGGCTCTGACTCTGTCTCTGTCTCTGATTCTGACTCTGTCTCTGTCTTGATTCTGACTCTGGTCTGTCTCTGACTCTGACTCTGACTCTGTCTCTGTGTCTCTGTCTCTGACTCTGTCTCTGACTCTGTCTCTGTCTCTGACTCTGACTCTGGCTCTGGCTCTGTCTCTGACTCTGACTCTGTCTCTGTCTCTGATTCTGTCTCTGTCTCTGTCTCTGATTCTGTCTCTGTGTCTGACTCTGGCTCTGACTCTGTCTCTGTCTCTGATTCTGTCTCTGTCTCTGTCTCTGACTCTGTCTCTGATTCTGATTGACTCTGTCTCTGTTCTGACTCTGACTCTGTCTCTGATTCTGTCTCTGTCTCTGTCTCTGTCTCTAATTTGACTCTGACTCTGCTCTGTCTCTGTCTCTGACTCTAACTCTGTCTCTGTCTCTGTCTCTGATTCTGTCTCTGTCTCTGACTCTGGCTCTGGCTCTGTCTCTGTCTTGTCTCTGTCTCTGTCTCTGACTAACTCTGGCTCTGTCTCTGTCTCTGACTCTGTCTCTGACTCTGTCTCTGTCTCTGTCTCTGTCTCTGACTCTGTCTCTGTCGCTGACTCTGTCTCTGACTCTGGCTCTGGCTCTGGCTCTGACTCTGGCTCGGCTCTGTCTCTGACTCTGTCTCTGTCTCTGACTAACTCTGGCTCTGTCTCTGTCTCTGACTCTGTCTCTGTCTCTGTCTCGTCTCTGTCTCTGGCTCTGGCTCGCTCTGACTCTGTCTCTGTCTCTGTCTCTGACTCTGACTCTGGCTCTGGCTTCTCTGGCTCTGTCTCTGTCTCTGACTCTGTCTCTGTCGCTCTGACTCTGTCTTGTCTCTGTCTCTGTCTCTGACTCTGGCTCTGGCTCTGACCTGGCTCTGTCTCTGACTCTGTCTCTGTCTGTCTCTGACTAACTCTGGCTCTGTCTCTGTCTCGACTCTGTCTCTGACTCTGTCTCTGTCTCTGTCTCTGGCTCTGGCTCTGACTCTGACTCTGTCTCTGTCTCTGTCTCTGACTCTGACTCTGGCTCTGGCTCTGGCTCTGACTCTGACTCTGTCTCTGACTCTGTCTCTGTCTCTGTCTCTGTCTCTGACTCTGGTCTGACTCTGACTCTGTCTCTGGCTCTGTCTCTGTCTCTGTCTCTGTCTCTGACTTGACTCTGGCTCTGGCTCTGGCTCTGGCTCTGTCTCTGATTCTGACTCTGTCTCTGACTCTGTCTCTGTCTCTGTCTCTGACTCTGGCTCTGTCTCTGTCTCTGATTCTGACTCTGTCTCTGACTCTGTCTCTGTCTCTGATCTTAATCTCTGTCTCTGTCTCTGACTCTGTCTCTGTCTCTGATTCTGTCTCTGTCTCTGTCTCTAATCTGACTCTGACTCTGGCTCTGTCTCTGATCTGACTCTGTCTCTGTCTCTGTCTCTGACTCTGTCTCTGATTCTGTCTCTGACTCTGTCTCTGAATCTGGCTCTGGCTCTGCTCTGTCTCTGTCTCTGACTCTGTCTCTGTCTCTGATTCTGACTCTGGCTCTGTCTCTGACTCTGACTCTGACTCTGACTTGTCTCTGTCTCTGACTCTAACTCTGTCTCGTCTCTGTCTCTGACTCTGATTCTGACTCTGACTCTGGCTCTGACTCTGTCTCTGTCTCTGATTCTCTCTCTGATCTGACTCTGTCTCTGTCTCTGTCTCTGATCTGTCTCTGAATCTGACTCTATCTCTGTCTCTGACTCTGTCTCTGTCTCTGTCTCTGACTAACTCTGGCTCTGTCTCTATCTCTGTCTCTGACTCTGTCTCTGTCTCTGACTCTAACTCTGGCTCTGGCTCTGTCTCTGTCTCTGACTCTGATTCTGTCTCTGACTCTGACTCTGACTCTGACTCTGTCTCTGACTCTGACTCTGGCTCTGTCTCTGACTCTGGCTCTGACTCTGACTCTGACTCTGACTCTGTCTCTGACTCTGTCTCTGATCTGTCTCTGTCTCTGATTCTGTCTCTGTCTCTGTCTCGTCTCTGACTCTGGCTCTGTCTCTGACTCTGTCTCTGTCTCTGACTCTGCTCTGACTCTGTCTCTGTCTCTGATTCTGACTCTGTCTCTGACTCTGTCTCTGTCTCTGATTCTGACTCTGTCTCTGTCTCTGACTCTGTCTCTGTCTCTGTCTCTGATTCTGTCTCTGTCTCTGTCTCTAACTTGACTCTCTGATTCTGTCTCTGACTCTGTCTTGACTCTGGCTCTGTCTCTGTTCTGTCTCTGACTCTGTCTCTGTCTCTGATTCTGACTCTGCTCTGTCTCTGACTCTGACTCTGACTCTGTCTCTGACTCTGTCTCTGTCTCTGACTCTGACTCTGTCTCTGTCTCTGTCTCTGACTCTGTCTCTGACTCTGACTCTGTCTCTGACTCTGACTCTAACTCTGTCTCTGTCTCTCTCTCTGTCTGACTCTGTCTCTGATTCTGATTCTGTCTCTGTCTCTGTCTCTGATTCTGACTCTGTCTCTGTCTCTGACTCTGTCTCTGTCTCTGACTCTGTCTCTGACTCTGACTCTGTCTCTGTCTCTGTCTCTGACTCTGACTCTGACTCTGTCTCTCTCTCTCTGTCTCTGACTCTGTCTCTGATTGTCTCTGACTCTGTCTCTGATCTGTCTCTGACTCTGGCTCTGGCTCTGGCTCTGGCTCTGACTCTGTCTCTGTCTCTGTCTCTGACTCTGTCTCTGTCTCTGATTCTGTCTCTGTCTCTGTCTCTGTCTCTGACTCTGGCTCTGGCTCTGTCTCTGACTCTGGCTCTGACTCTGTCTCTGTCTCTGTCTCTGTCTCTGACTCTAACTCTGTCTCTGTCTCTGTCTCTGTCTCTGACTCTGATTCTGACTCTGACTCTGGCTCTGACTCTGTCTCTGTCTCTGATTCTCTCTCTGATTCTGGACTCTGTCTCTGTCTCTGTCTCTGATTCTGTCTCTGAATCTGACTCTATCTCTGTCTCTGACTCTGTCTCTGTCTCTGACTCTAACTCTGGCTCTGTCTCTATCTGTCTCTGACTCTGTCTCTGTCTCTGATCTAACTCTGGCTCGGCTCTGTCTCTGTCTCTGACTCTGATTCTGTCTCTGACTCTGACTCTGACTCTGACTCTGTCTCTGACTCTGTCTCTGACTCTGGCTCTGTCTCTGCTCTGGCTCTGACTCTGACTCTGACTCTGACTCTGTCTCTGACTCTGTCTCTGACTCTGTCTCTGTCTCTGATTCTGTCTCTGTCTCTGTCTCTGTTTGACTCTGGCTCTGTCTCTGACTCTGTCTCTGTCTCTGACTCTGGCTTGACTCTGTCTCTGTCTCTGATTCTGACTCTGTCTCTGACTCTGTCTCGTCTCTGCTCGATCTGATCTGTCTCTGTCTCTGACTCTGTCTCTGTCTCTGTCTCTGATCTGTCTCTGTCTCTAATTCTGACTCTGACTCTGGATCTGTCTCTGTCTCTGACTCTGTCTCTGACTCTGACTCTGTCTCTGACTCTGACTCTAACTCTGTCTCTGTCTCTGTCTCTGTCTCTGACTCTGTCTCTGATTCTGATCTGTCTCTGTCTCTGTCTTGTCTGACTCTGTCTCTGTCTCTGTCTCTGACTCTGTCTCTCTGTCTCTGTCTCTGACTCTGTCTCTGACTCTGACTCTGTCTCTGTCTCTGTCTCTGACTCTGACTGACTCTGTCTCTCTCTCTCTCTGTCTCTGACTCTGTCTCTGATTCTGTCTCTGACTCTGTCTCTGATTCTGTCTCTGACTCTGGCTCTGTCTCTGGCTCTGGCTCTGACTCTGTCTCTGTCTCTGTCTGACTAGTCTCTGTCTCTGATTCTGTCTGTCTCTGTCTCTGTCTCTGACTCTGGCTCTGGCTCTGTCTCTGACTCTGGCTCTGACTCTGTCTTGTCTCTGTCTCTGTCTCTGACTCTAACTCTGTCTCTGTCTCTGTCTCTGACTCTGATTCTGACTCTGACTCTGCTCTGACTCTGTCTCTGTCTCTGATTCTCTCTCTGATTCTGACTCTGTCTCTGTCTCTGTCTCTGATCTGTCTCTGAATCTGACTTATCTCTGTCTCTGACTCTGTCTCTGTCTCTGACTCTAACTCTGGCTCTGTCTCTATCTCTGTCTCTGACTCTGTCTGTCTCTGACTCTAACTCTGGCTCTGGCTCTGCTCGTCTTGTCTCTGACTCTGATTCTGTCTCTGACTTGACTCTGACTCTGTCTCTGACTCTGTCTCTGACTCTGGCTCTGTCTCTGACTCTGGCTCTGACTCTGACTCTGACTCTGTCTCTGACTCTGTTCTGATTCTGTCTCTGTCTCTGATTCTGTCTCTGTCTCTGTCTCTGTCTCTGACTCTGGCTCGGTCTCTGACTCTTTGTCTCTGACTCTGGCTCTGACTCTGTCTTGTCTCTGATTCTGACTCTGTCTCTGACTCTGTCTCTGTCTCTGATTTGACTCTGTCTCTGTCTCTGACTCTGTCTCTGTCTCTGTCTCTGATTCTGTCTCTGTCTCTGTCTCTAATTCTGACTTCTGACTCTGGATCTGTCTCTGTCTCTGACTCTGACTCTGTCTCTGTCTCTGCTCTGTCTCTGACTCTGTCTCTGTCTCTGACTCTGGCTCTGGTCTCTGTCTCTGTTCTGTCTCTGACTCTGTCTCTGTCTCTGATTCTGACTCTGTCTTGTCTCTGTCTCTGACTCTGACTCTGTCTCTGTCTCTGACTCTGACTCTGTCTCTGACTCTGACTCGTCTCTGTCTCTGTCTCTG
>NW_022265416.1:0-13574 GCF_002021735.2 Oncorhynchus kisutch
TCTCTACCTCCCTCTGTTCTCTACCTCCCTCTGTTCTCTACCTCCCTCTTTCTCTACCTCCCTCTGTCCTCTACCTCCCTCTGTCCTCTACCTCCCTCTGTTCTCTACCTCTCCCTCTACCTCCCTCTGTTCTCTACCTCCTCTGTTCTCTACCTCCCTCTGTTCTCTACCGCTCCACATTGGGACAGTAGCTGTCAGTAACATACGGTTTACTAACAGAGTAGACCACTGTACTACTACCACTGTACTACTACCACTGTACTACTACCACTGTACTACTACCACTGTACTACTACCACTGTACTACTACTACCACTGTAGTACTACCACTGTACTACTACTACTACTACTACTACCACTGTACTACTACCCCTGTACTACTACCACTGTACTACTAACACTGTACTACTACTACCACTGTACTACTACCACTGTACTACTACCACTGTACTACTACCACTGTACTACTACCACTGTATTACTACCACTGTACTACTACCACTGTACTACTACACTGTACTACTACCACTGTACTACTACCACTGTATTACTACCACTGCTACTACCACTGTACTACTACCACTGTATTACTACCACTGTACTACTACCACTGTACTACTACCACTGTACTACTGTACTACTACCACTGTACTACTACCACTGTACTACTACCACTGTATTACTACCACTGTACTACTACCACTGTACTACTACTACCACTGTACTACAATACCCCATATTGACATCACAATACCCCATAATGACATCACAATACCCCATAATGACATCACAATACCCCATAATGACATCACAATACCCCATAATGACATCACAATACCCCATAATGACATCACAATACCCCATAACGACATCACAATACCCCATAATGACATCACAATACCCCATAACGACATCACAATACCCCATAAGGAGGTTTTTCAATGCCTTGCAAAGAAGGGCACCGATTGGTAGATGGGTAAAAATAAAACAAGCAGACATTGAATATCCCTTTGAGCATGGTGAAGTTATTAATTACACTTTGGATGGTGTATCAATACACCCAGTCACTACCAAGATACAGGTGTCCTTCCTAACTCAGTTGCCGGAGAGGAAGGAACCACCACTCAGCTTTTAGTCAGTCAGTCAGTAACGGACTGTTGGGGCTTTTAGTCAGTCAGTAAAGGACTGTTGGAGGCTTTTAGTCAGTCAGTAAAGGACTGTTGGAGGCTTTTAGTCAGTCAGTAAAGGACTGTTGGAGGCTTTTAGTCAGTCAGTAAAGGACTGTTGGAGGCTTTTAGTCAGTCAGTAAAGGACTGTTGGAGGCTTTTAGTCAGTCAGTAAAGGACTGTTGGAGGCTTTTAGTCAGTCAGTAAAGGACTGTTGGAGGCTTTCAGTCAGTCAGTAAAGGACTGTTGGAGGCTTTTAGTCAGTCAGTAAAGGACTGTTGTAGACTGTCAGTCAGTCAGTAAAGGACTGTTGGAGGCTTTCAGTGAGTCAGTAAATGACTGTTGTAGACTGTTAGTCAGTCAGTAAAGGACTGTTGGAGGCTTTCAAGACGTCCCAGTCAGTCAGACAGGCAGGAAAATAGAGATATATTATATTATCTACTTCACTTGCTTTGGCAATGTTAACATATGGTTCCCATGGGGCCTAATGGTAATGTTAACATATGGTTCCCATGGGGGTCTAATGGTAATGTTAACATATGGTTCCCATGGGGGTCTAATGGTAATGTTAACATATGGTTCCCATGGGGGTCTAATGGTAATGTTAACATATGGTTCCCATGGGGGTCTAATGGTAATGTTAACATATGGTTCCCATGGGGGTCTAATGGTAATGTTAACATATGGTTCCCATGGGGTCTAATGGTAATGTTAACATATGGTTCCCATGGGGTCTAATGGTAATGTTAACATATGGTTCCCATGGGGGTCTAATGGTAATGTTAACATATGGTTCCCATGGGGGTTTAATGGTAATGTTAACATATGGTTCCCATGGGGTCTAATGGTAATGTTAACATATGGTTCCATGGGGGTCTAATGGTAATGTTAACATATGGTTCCCATGGGGGTCTAATGGTAATGTTAACATATGGTTCCCATGGGGGTCTAATGGTATTGTACCAGTCTAAGTTGAAGGGTTAGAGGCCCCTTCTATAGATAGTATCTGTATGGTGGAGAAGTGCTTCTCAGTTCTCTCTGTCTCTCTCTCTCTCTCTCTCTGTCTCTCTCTCTCTCTCTCTGTCTTCTGTGTCTCTCTCTCTCTCGTTCTCTCTCTCTCTTCTCTCGTTCTCTCTCTCTCGTTCTCTCTCTCGTTCTCGTTCTCTCTCTCGTCTCTCGTTCTCTTCTCTCTCTCTCTCGTTCTCTCTCGTTCTCGTCTCGTTCTCTCTCTCGTTCTCGTTCTCCCCTCTCTCTCTCTCTCACTTGTTCCCCCCCCCCCCCCCCCCCCCCCCCTTCCTGTTAGTTCTGTCCTGTTATTCTGGCCATGTCGTGTGCTGATATTAAACATAGCCCGTTTGACTTGGGCACCGTGGAGGGTTCTGTTGGCAGGGGTATCCCTCTCTATGATGTCATCCCCGCCAGGCTCGGGTCGTTGTGTGATGCCTCTCTCTGTTTTCAGAGGGAAATATTTCAGTGATTATGCCGTTTTCTGGCAGTGACCTTGGAAGCTTGGAACCTTGGAAGCTTGGAAGCTTGGAACCTTGGAAGCTTGGAAGCTTCCCTTTAATGAACCTGTTTCATTTCTGGGCTCCTGAATCGCGGCACATGTTTGGAAAGTGAACAGAGTCCTTTCAAGGCTAGAACGGTCTGCTTCAGCAACACTTTTGGTATCGCAAGGGCCTTGTAAACAGTTTCCACTTTTAGAATTGATAACATTAAAATCTGTTCAGCCTGGTGCTTTGTAGTGGCTGAGCTAATTTCTAGGTATGTGGGTATTTAAAAAAAAAGAAGAGTTAAGATCCAGATGATTTGGTTTGAATCTCCCAAGTCGAGATGGAGTGGGTGCGTTTTTACTAGGCGGCGGGTGTTTTGAAGTTAGGCCCGCGGTGTTTATCGGTCGTGGTGAACACCGTATACACTACGTGTTGCCTTGAGTCGTCTTACTGCGTCTCTCTGCGCTGAGCTGCTGTGGGTTTCACTAAACACATTGAGCTCGGAATTTTAAAAATAAACAAAAAAAAAAAGTTTAATCGAATAATTATAGTAGCTTTTTTTTATAGATTGAATTGAAAAAATCGTCACTTTTGATTTATTTCAGTTAAAGTTGAAAAAATGAGATGTTGTTGTTTGAAAGGTTTAGTTGCTGAAGATAGACGGTGATCAGTTGTGTCCTTGGTCTTCAGTAGCTACGCTGCAGTAGGACTGAGTCCTGGTATCCAGACACGCTATTATACTGTCTCTATCTCCTGCACCATGCAGTACTGTTATTCTGCCTGTCTCTATCTCCTGCACCATGCCGTACTGTTATTCTGCCTGTCTCTAGCTCCTGCACCATGCCGTACTGTTATTCTGCCTGTCTCTATCTCCTGCACCATGTAGTACTGTTATTCTGCCTGTCTCTATCTCCTGCACCATGCAGTACTGTTATTCTGCCTGTCTCTATCTCCTGCACCATGCAGTACTGTTATTCTGCCTGTCTCTATCTCCTGCACCATGCCGTACTGTATGTTGTCTTCAGGGACTAGGGCTTCATTTGGGAGACTACCCCTATCTATTTCACTACTGTCCCCGGTCTAAAGTAGTGCACTATATAGGGAATAGGGTGCCATTGGGCCCTGGTCTAAAGTAGTGCACTATATAGGGAATAGGGTGCCATTGGGCCCTGATCTAAAGTAGTGCACTACATAGGGAATAGGGTGCCATTGGGCCCTGGTCTAAAGTAGTGCACTATTTAGGGAATAGGGTGCCATTGTGTCCTGGTCTAAAGTAGTGCACTATATAGGGAATAGGGTGCCATTGGGTCCTGGTCTAAAGTAGTGCACTACATAGGGAATAGGGTTCTATAGGGCTCTGGTCTAAAGTAGTGCACTACATAGGGAATAGGGTGCCATTGGGTCCTGGTCTAAAGTAGTGCACTATATAGGGAATAGGGTGCCATTGGGTCCTGGTCTAAAGTAGTGCACTACATAGGGAATAGGGTGCCATTGGGTCCTGGTCTAAAGTAGTGTACTATATAGGGAATAGGGTGCCATTGGAACTGACTGGAGTTTAGTGTTTTCTCCCAGTTAGACTGAGGAACCAGTAGACTGACTGGAGGTTTAGTGTTTCTCCCAGTAGACATCAGATGGGGGCTGAGGAACAGTAGACTGACTGGAGGTTTAGTGTTTCTCCCAGTTAGACTGGGGAACCAGTAGACTGACTGCAGGTTTAGTGTTTCTCCCAGTTCAGACAGATGGGGGCTGAGGAACCAGTAGACTGACTGCAGGTTTAGTGTTTCTCCCAGTTAGACAGATGGGGGCCTGAGGAACCAGTAGACTGACTGCAGGTTTAGTGTATCTCCCAGTTAGACAGATGGGGCTGAGGAACCAGTAGACTGACTGGAGGTTTAGTGTTTCTCCCAGTTAGACTGGGGAACCAGTAGACTGACTGGAGGTTTAGTGTTTCGTCCAGTTAGACAGATGGGGGCTGAGGAACCAGTAGACTGACTGCAGGTTTAGTGTTTCTCCCAGTTAGACAGATGGGGGCTGAGGAACCGGTAGACTGACTGCAGGTTTAGTGTTTCTCTCCAGTTAGACAGATGGGGGCTGAGGAAACCAGTAGACTGACTGCAGGTTTAGTGTTTTCTTCCCCAGTTAGACAGGATGGGGGCTGAGGAACCAGTAGACTGACTGCAGGTTTAGTGTTTCTCCCAGTTAGACAGATGGGGGCTGAGGAACCGGTAGACTGACTGCGGTTTAGTGTTTCTCCCAGTTAGACAGATGGGGGCTGAGGAACCAGTAGACTGACTGGAGGTTTAGTGTTTCTCCAGTTAGACTGGGGAACCAGTAGACTGACTGCAGGTTTAGTGTTTCTCCAGGTTAGACAGATGGGGGGCTGAGGAACCAGTAGACTGACTGGAGGTTTAGTGTTTCTCCCAGTTAGACAGATGGGGGCTGAGGAACCAGTACAGTAGACTGACTGCAGGTTTAGTGTTTCTCCCAGTTAGACAGATGGGGGCTGAGGAACCAGTAGACTGACTGCAGGTTTAGTGTTTCTCCCAGTGTAGACAGATGGGGGCTGAGGAACCAGTAGACTGACTGCAGGTTTAGTGTTTCTCCCAGTTAGACAAGATGGGGGCTGAGGAACCAGTAGACTGACTGGAGGTTTAGTGTTTCTCCCAGTTAGACAGATGGGGCTGAGGAACCAGTAGACTGACTGGAGGTTTAGTGTTTCTCCCAGTTAGACAGATGGGGGCTGAGGAACCAGTAGACTGACTGCAGGTTTAGTGTTTCTCCCAGTTAGACAGATGGGGGCTGAGGAACCAGTAGACTGACTGGAGGTTTAGTGTTTCTCCCAGTTAGACAGATGGGGGCTGAGGAACCAGTAGACTGACTGGAGGTTTAGTGTTTCTCCCAGTTAGACAGATGGGGGCTGAGGAACCAGTAGACTGACTGGAGGTTTAGTGTTTCTCCCAGTTAGACAGATGGGGGCTGAGGAACCAATACAGTAGACTGACTGCAGGTTTAGTGTTTCTCCCAGTTAGACAGAATGGGGGCTGAGGAACCAGTAGACTGACTGCAGGTTTAGTGTTTTCTCTCAGTTAGACAGATGGGGGCTGAGGAACCAGTAGACTGACTGCAGGTTTAGTGTTTTCTCCCAGTTAGACAGATGGGGGCTGAGGAACCAGTAGACTGACTGGAGGTTTAGTGTTTCTCCCAGTTAGACAGATGGGGGCTGAGGAACCAGTAGACTGACTGGAGGTTTAGTGTTTCTCCCAGTTAGACAGATGGGGGCTGAGGAACCAGTAGACTGACTGGAGGTTTAGTGTTTCTCCCAGTTAGACAGATGGGGGCTGAGGAACCAGTAGACTGACTGCAGGTTTAGTGTTTCTCCCAGTTAGACAGATGGGGGCTGAGGAACCAGTAGACTGACTGCAGGTTTAGTGTTTCTCCCAGTTAGACAGATGGGGGCTGAGGAATCCAGCAGTACATTTCTGAGACTTAATCCTGCGCGCCTTGTACTTTTCAGAACGGTAATATTTCATTACCACTACACAGCCATTTGTTCATGCTACAGATATCCTGTCCTGTAGGGAATGCAATCTCAGAGGAGAGGGGAGAGACAGCAGGGGTGGATGGAGAAGGAGGGAGAGAGAGACAGAAGGGGTTGAACAAGGGAGAGAGAGCGAGAGGGGGAGAGGGAGGGAGAAGGGGGGAGAGAGAGGAGGGAGAGAGCGAGAGAGAGAGGGAGGGAGAAGGGGGGAGAGAGAGGAGGAGAGGGAGAGAGAGAGAGAGGGAGGGAGAAGGGGGGAGAGAGAGAGGAGGGAGAAGGGGGGAGAGAGAGAGGAGGGAGAAGGGGGAGAGAGAGAGGGAGGGAGAAGGGGGAGGGAGAGGGAGAGGGAGAGAGAGGGGGAGGGAGAAGGAGAGAGAGAGAGAGAGAGGGAGGGAGAGGGAGAGAGAGCATGGTCAACGCAGCACATGGAGACACCTGTCAGTCTGCATGGTCAACGTTGATGACTATGATGCTGTTTTCACTTTGCATCTTAATATAGATCCACTAGTGTTCTGTAGTGACACTTAGTTTGTGTTTCTTACATCTGCAAACAGCTAGCTTGTCTTTTCTTACAAGTTGGGACCCTAAATCCTGTTAGCGGCTAATGCTAATCGCTAATCAGTGGTGTTACTGCCCCTGTTCTATACCAGTGGTGTTACTGCCCTGTTCTATACCAGTGGTGTTACTGCCCCCAGTTCTGTACCAGTGGTGTTACTGCCCCTGTTCTATACCAGTGGTGTTACTGCCCCTGTTGTAGACCAGTGGTGTTACTGCCCCTGTTCTATACCAGTGGTGTTACTGCCCCTGTTCTATACCAGTGGTGTTACTGCCCTGTTGTAGACCAGTGGTAGTAGTCAGTAGTGTTACTGCGGCTGTTGTAGACCAGTGGTAGACAGTCAGTAGGACACTGTCAATGACACTGACTCTACTCCAGCCACTTTAATCATGGGAATTGATGGGAAATGAAATGATGTAAATATATCACTATCCACTTTAAAACAATGCCTAACCGTTATATACATGTTACTTACCCTACATTATTCATCTCATATGCCATACGTATTATACTGTACTCGATATCATCCTACTGTATCTTGCCCTATGTTAGCTACTGTAACCATCACTCCCATGTCATATATCCTTATGTACATATTCTTTATCCCCTTACACTGTGTAAATAAGACACGTAGTCTTTGGACATTACTGCTCCTGTTGTAGACCAGTAGTGTTACTGCTCCTGTTGTAGACCAGTAGTGTTACTGCTCCTGTTGTAGACCAGTGGTAGACAGTCAGTAGTGTTACTGCTCCTGTTGTAGACCAGTGGTAGCTAGTCAGTAGTGTTACTGCCCCTGTTGTAGACCAGCGGCAGACAGTCAGTAGTGTTACTGCTCCTGTTGTAGACCAGTGGCAGACAGTCAGTAGTGTTACTGCTCCTGTTGTAGACCAGTGGTAGACAGTCAGTAGTGTTACTGCTCCTGTTGTAGACCAGTGGGCAGACAGTCAGTAGTGTTACTGCTCCTGTTGTAGACCAGCGGTAGACAGTCAGTAGTGTTTACTGCTCCTGTTGTAGACCCAGTGGCAGGACAGTCAGTAGTGTGTTACTGCTCCTGTTGTAGACCAGTGGCAGACAGTCAGTAGTGTTACTGCTCCTGTTGTAGACCAGTGGCAGACAGTCAGTAGTGTTACTGCCCCTGCTGTAGACCAGTGGCAGACAGTCAGTAGTGTTACTGCTCCTGTTGTAGACCAGTGGCAGACAGTCAGTAGTGTTACTGCCCCTGTTGTAGACCAGTAGTGTTACTGCTCCTGTTGTAGACCAGCGGCAGACAGTCAGTAGTGTTACTGCTCCTGTTGTAGCCAGGTAGTGTTACTGCTCCTGTTGTGACGGCAGCCGGGCAGACAGTCAGTAGTGTTACTGCCCCTGTTGTAGACCAGTTGGTTAGACAGTCATAGTGTTACTGCCCCTGTTGTAGACAAGCGGCAGACAGTCAGTAGTGTTACTGCCCCTGTTGTGACCAGTGGTAGACAGTCAGTAGTGTTACTGCCCCTGTTGTAGACCAGCGGCAGACAGTCAGTAGTGTTACTGCTCCTGTTGTAGACCAGTGGTAGACAGTCAGTAGTGTTACTGCCCCTGTTGTAGACCAGCGGTAGACAGTCAGTAGTGTTACTGCTCCTGTTGTAGACCAGTGGTAGACAGTCAGTAGTGTTACTGCTCCTGTTGTAGACCAGTAGTGTTACTGCTCCTGTTGTAGACCAGCGGCAGACAGTCAGTAGTGTTACTGCTCCTGTTGTAGACCAGTAGTGTTACTGCTCCTGTTGTAGACCAGCGGCAGACAGTCAGTAGTGTTACTGCCCCTGTTGTAGACCATCGGTAGACAGTCAGTAGTGTTACTGCCCCTGTTGTAGACCAGCGGTAGACAGTCAGTAGTGTTACTGCTCCTGTTGTAGACCAGTAGTGTTACTGCCCCTGTTGTAGACCAGCGGTAGACAGTCAGTAGTGTTACTGCCCCTGTTGTAGACCAGCGGTAGACAGTCAGTAGTGTTACTGCCCCTGTTGTAGACCAGCGGTAGACAGTCAGTAGTGTTACTGCCCCTGTTGTAGACCAGCGGTAGACAGTCAGTAGTGTTACTGCCCCTGTTGTAGACCAGCGGTAGACAGTCAGTAGTGTTACTGCTCCTGTTGTAGACCAGCGGTAGACAGTCAGTAGTGTTACTGCCCCTGTTGTAGACCAGTAGTGTTACTGCCCCTGTTGCAGACCAGTGGTAGACAGTCAGTAGTGTTACTGCCCCTGTTGTAGACCAGTAGTGTTACTGCCCCTGTTGCAGACCAGTGGTAGACAGTGCAATCTGAAACACATCACAAACACCCAGTCAGTAGTGGCAACTTGGCTTCCGTGCTTTGTTTAGTGAATGGTAATGTACACCGCCTTGGTCCTGGTCTCTCTCTGTCTCTCTCTGTCTCTCTGTCTCTCTCTCTCTCTCTCTCTCTCTCTCTCGCTCCCTCTCTCTCTCTCTCTCGCTCCCCCTCTCTCTCTCGCTCCCTCTCTCTCTCTCGCTCCCTCTCTCTCTCTTTCTCTCTCTGTCTTTCTCTCTCTCTTTCTCTCTCTCTCTGTCTTTCTCTCTCTCTCTGTCTTTCTCTCTGTCTTTCTCTCTGTCTGTCTCTCTGTCTGTCTCTCTTTCTCTCTCTCTCTCTCTCTCTGTCTCTCTCTCTCTGTCTCTCTCTGTCTCTCTCTCTGTCTCTCTCTCTCTCTCTCTCTGTCTCTCTCTCTCTCTGTCTTTCTTCTCTCTGTGTGTCTTCTCTCTCTCTCTCTCTCTCTCTCTCTCTCTCTCTCTCTCTCTCTCTCTCTCTCTCTCTCTCTCTCTCTCTCCTCTCTCTCTCTCTCTCTCTGTCTCTCTGTCTCTGTCTCTGTCTCTGTCTCTGTCTCTCTCTCTCTCTCTCTCTCTGTGTGATTGTGTTTCCTTGCTGCCACTTCTCACTACTCTGCAGCACAGTGGCTGGTGAATAGTCTGATGGTGGTGGTGGTAGAGGGGGGTCTGATTGCCCCGGGCCTCCCCAGGGACGTCTCTCTCTGCGTGGGTCGTGACATGGGGGACAAGGCCTCAACGTGTCAGACCTGGGGGGGTGGAGGGGAGTCTGTTTGCGATAAGGACCTATCGGGTTACCCTCCATTTATTTTCTCACTGCTTGGGCGTTCGTTCGTCCTCGCTCCACCGACACCCACTCCCTCCCTCACCCTCCCCCTCCCTCCTCCCTCCCCTCCTCCCTCCCTCTCCCTCCCTCCTCCTCCTCCCTCCCTCCCTCCCCCCCCTCCTCCCTCCTCTCTCCTCTCCCTCTCCTCCCTCCTCCCTCCCCTCCCTCCCTCCTCCCTCCTCCCCTCCCTTCCTCCTCCCTCCCTCCCTCCCTCTCCTCCCTCCCTCCCTCCTCCTCCCTCCCTCCCTCCCTCCCTCCTCCGCCTCCCTCCCTCCTCTCGAGCTCCCTCTCCCTCCTCCACTCAGCCCCCCTCATCCCTCTAGCTCCACTCAGCCCACTCATCCTTCCAGCTCCACTCAGCCCCCCTCATCCTTCAGTTCCACTCAGCCCTCATCCCTTCTAGCTCCACTCAGCCCCCCCATCATCCCTTCTAGCTCCACTCAGCCCCCACTCATCCCTTCTAGCTTCCACTCAGCCCCCCCATTCTCTCTCAGCTCCACTCAAGCTCACCCTTCCAGTCTATAGTTTAGTGAGAGCTAGCAGCCCCATCCTCCCTTCCAGCTCCCTCAAGCCCCCCCACCCCCTTCCAGTCTATAGTTTAGTAGAGCTAGCAGCCCCCCATCCTCTCCAGTCTATAGTTTAGTAGAGCTAGCAGCCCCCCCCCATCTTTCCAGTTATAGTTTAGTAGAGCTAGCAGCCCCATCCCTTCCAGTCTATAGTTTAGTAGAGCTAGCAGCCCCCCCTCCTTCCAGTCTATAGTTTAGTAGAGCTAGCAGCCCCCCCCATCCCTTCCAGTCTATAGTTTAGTAGAGCTAGTAGCCCCCCCCATCCCTTCCAGTCTATAGTTTAGTAGAGCTAGCAGCCCCCCCCATCCTTTCAGTCTATAGTTTAGTAGAGCTAGCAGCCCCCCCATCCCTTCCAGTCTATAGTTTAGTAGAGCTAGCAGCCCCCCCATCCCTTCCAGTCTATAGTTTAGTAGAGCTAGCAGCCCCCCCCCATCCCTTCCAGTCTATAGTTTAGTAGAGCTAGCAGCCCCCCCCCATCCCTTCCAGTCTATAGTTTAGTAGAGCTAGTAGCCCCCCCATCCCTTCCAGTCTATAGTTTAGTAGAGCTAGCAGCCCCCCCCATCCTTTCCAGTCTATAGTTTAGTAGAGCTAGCAGCCCCCCATCCCTTCCAGTCTATAGTTTAGTAGAGCTAGCAGCCCCCCCCATCCCTTCCAGTCTATAGTTTAGTAGAGCTAGCAGCCCCCCCCATCCCTTCCAGTCTATAGTTAGTAGAGCTAGTAGCCCCCCCATCCCTTCCAGTCTATAGTTTAGTAGAGCTAGCAGCCCCCCCCATCCCTTCCAGTCTATAGTTTAGTAGAGCTAGTAGCCCCCCCATTCCCTTCCAGTCTATAGTTTAGTAGAGCTAGTAGCCCCCCCATCCTTCCAGTCTATAGTTTAGTAGAGCTAGTAGCCCCCCATCCTTCAGTCTATAGTTTAGTAGAGCTAGTAGCCTCCCCCATCCCTTCCAGTCTATAGTTTAGTAGAGCTAGCAAGCCTCCCCCCCCCCATCCCCTTCCAGTCTATAGTTTAGTAGAGCTAGCAGCCCCCCCCCATCCCTTCCATTTATAGTTTAGTAGAGCTAGCAGCCTCCCCCCCCCCCCGCCCCATCCCTTCCAGTCTATAGTTTAGAGAGAGGGGAGTGGAGGCTTGGGATGGAGACAGTTTAGTTTATAAATTGAAAATCACTCTCCAATCTGTGGAAGAGAATCGCTGGGGGGTGGGTGGAGGCTGGGGGGGGCGGGTGGATGCTGTGGTGGGATGTGTGGTTGAGTGGAAGCTGGGGGGGGCGGGTGGAGGCTGGGGGGGTGGGTGAAGGCTGGGGGGGGCAAGGTGGAGGCTGTGGTGGGAGGTGAGGGGGGTGGAGGCTGGGGGGATGGGTGAAGGCTCGGGGGGGCGGGTAGGAGGCTGAGGGGGTGGGTGAAGGCTGGGGGGGGCGGGTGGAAACGTGTGGTGGGGGTGAGGGGGGTGGAGGCTGGGGGGCGGGTGGGAGGCTGTGGTGGGAGGTGAGGGGGGTAGAGGCTGGGGGGGCGGTGGAGGCTGTGGTGGGAGGTGAGGGGGGTGGAAGGACTGGGGGGACGGGTGGAGGCTGGGGGTGTTGGAACATTGCTTGGGGGACTTGCTTCCCCATTCAACCACAAGAGCATTAGTGAGGTCGGGCACTGATGTTGGGCGGTTCAGGCCTGGCTCGCAGTCAGCAATTCACAATTCATCCCAAAGGTGCTCGATTGTCTTGCTGAAACAGGAAAGGGCCTTCCCCAGACCGTTGCCACAACGTTGGAAAGCACAGAATTCATCTAGAATGTTATTGTGCTATAGCGTTAAGATTTCCCCTTCACTGGAACTAAGGGCTGAACCATGAACAAACAGCCCCAGACCACTATTCTCCTCCACCAAACTTTACAGTTGACACTATACATTGGGGGCAGGTAGCGTTTTCCTGGCATCTGTCAAACCCAGATTTGTCCGTCGGACTTGCCAGATGGTGGAGCGTGATTCATCACTCCAAGAACGTGTTTTCCCACTGATCCAGAGTCCAGAAGAGGTGAGCTTTATACCACTCCAGCTGATGCTTGGCATTGCGCATGTGATCTGAGGCTTGTGTGGTGGCTGCTCAAGCCATGGAAACCCATTTCATGAAGCTCCCGACGAACAGTTCTTGTGCTGATGTTGCTTCAGAGGCAGTTTGGAAACTCGGTAGTGGAGGGTTACAAACCGAGGACAGATGATTCAGCACCCGGAAGCCCCGTTCTGTGAGCTTGTGTTGCCTACCACTTCACGGCTGAGCCGTTGTTGCTCTAGACGTTTCCACTTCAAATAACAGCACTTACAGTTGACCGGGGCAGCTCTAGCAGGGCAAAAATTTGACAAACTGACTTGTTGGAAAGGTGGCATCGTGGAGAGGAGGCGGCGCTGTTTCTATGAGACGCCGTCTGAGCCAGCTATTGTGTCTTCACATAGGAATGAACGGTGTCACGTGATGGATGACTTTGGTCTTAGTTTCTCCAATCATTGGTTCCCCCCTCAGACAAGACCTCGACGCAGGACCACTAGAGCCAGACGTCTACAGGGGTAGAGGGGGGGTGAGAGGTCATGCTTGGCTTTCCTGTGCCCTAACCCTCCGTCCCTACTTACTTTCTGGGTAGGGGGTCCCCCCTCTCCTGTCACTCAATCTGGCAGGGCTTCTCTGCTCTCTGCCGGCCGTCATGTCCTCAGGGCAACAGCTGAGTTCACACGCCTGGAGGCCAGACAGAACATTCCACCGCCAAGCCCTTTACCTCCTACCTTCCCCAGACCCTCCCCAGACCCTCCCCAGGATCCCTCCCCAGGATCTCTCCCCAGGAGCCCCCCCACCTAGACTCTCTCCAGGACCCCCTCTCCCACCCATACCCAGGAGGCCCCTAGACCCCCCCCCCAGGAGCCCCCTCCCCCACACCTATACCCTCCCCCCCTAGAGCCCATCCCCCAGGAACCCCCCCCCTAGAGCCCATCCCCCAGGAGCCCCCCCCCCCTAAACTGATTGTCACTGTGTCAGGACCCGTGGTGTTTTATCTGTATTTAAATGTCTGTCCCCCCCCCCCTAGGAGCCCCCCCCCCCTAGGAGCCCCCCCCCCTAGGAGCCCCCCCCCCCCAGGAGCCCCCCCCCC
>NW_022265417.1:0-13537 GCF_002021735.2 Oncorhynchus kisutch
TGTCTATCTCTCTCTCTCTGAACCATGTCTCTCTCTCTCTCTCTCTCTCTCTCTCTCTCTCTGAACCATTTGGTTGTCTCTCTCTCTCTCTCTCTCCTGAACCATCTCTCTCTCTCTCTCTCTCTCCCTCTCTCTCTCTCTCTCTCTCTCTCTGAACCATGTCTCTCTCTCTCTCTCTCTGAACCATGTCTCTCTCTCTCTCTCTCTCTCTCTCTCTCTGAACCATCTCTCTCTCTCTCTCTCTCTCTCTCTGAACCATGTCTCTCTCTCTCTCTCTCTCTCTCTCTGAACCATGTCTCTCTCTCTCTCTCTGAACCATCTCTCTCTCTCTCTCTCTCTGAACCATCTCTCTCTCTCTCTCTCTCTCTCTCTCTGAACCATGTCTCTCTCTCTCTCTCTCTCTCTCTGAACCATGTCTCTCTCTCAATTAATTCAATTAAATTCAAGGGCTTATTGGCATGGGAAACATGTGTTAACATTGCCAAAGAAGTGAGGTAGATAATATATAAAGTGAAATAAACAATAAAAAATTAACAGTAAACATTAGCCGCACCCTCATACTACTCCTTCTCTGTTCCGCGGGTGATGTGGAGGTAAACCCAGGCCCTGCATGTCCCCAGGCACCCTCATTTTGTTGACTTCTGTGATCGAAAAAGCCTTGGTTTCATGCATGTCAACATCAGAAGCCTCCTCCCTAAGTTTGTCTACTCACTGCTTTACGCACTCTGCTAACCCTGATGTCCTTGCTGTGTCTGAATCCTGGCAAAAATTCAGAGATTTCCATACCAACTATAACATCTTCCGTCAAGATAGAACTGCCAAAGGGGGAGGAGTTGCAGTTTACTGCAGAGATAGCCTGCAAAGTAATGTCATACTTCCAGGTCCATACCCAAACAGTTCCAACTACTAATTTTGAAAATACTCTCTCCAGAAATAAGTCTCTCACGGTTGCCGCCTGCTACCGACCCCCCCTCAGCTCCCAGCTGTGCCCTGGACACCATTTGTGAATTGATCGCCCCCCCCCATCTAGCTTCAGAGTTTGTTCTGTTAGGTGACCTAAACTGGGATATGCTTAACACCCCGCCAGTCCTACAATCTAAGCTAGATGCCCTCAATCTCACACAAATCATCAAGGAACCCACCAGGTACAACCCTAACTCTGTAAACAAGGGCACCCCATAGACGTCATCCTGACCAACTGGCCCTCCAAATACACCTCCGCTGTCTTCAACCAGGATCTCAGCTATCACTGCCTCATTGCCTGTATCCGCTACGGAGCCGCAGTCAAACGACCACCCCTCATCACTGTCAAACGCTCCCTAAAACACTTCGTGAGCAGGCCTTTCTAATCGACCTGGCCCGGGTATCCTGGAAGGACATTGACCTCATCCCGTCAGTTGAGGATGCCTGGTCATTCTTTAAAAGTAACTTCCTCACCGTTTTAGATAGCATGCTCCGTTCAAAAATGCAGAACTAAGAACAGATACAGCCCTTGGTTCACCCCAGACCTGACTGCCCTCGACCAGCACAAAAACATCCTGTGGCGGACTGCAATAGCATCGAATAGTCCCCGTGATATGCAACTGTTCAGGGAAGTCCGGAAACCAATACACGCAGTCAGTCAGGAAAGCTAAGGCCAGCTTCTTCAGGCAGAAGTTTGCATCCTGTAGCTCCAACTCCAAAAAGTTCTGGGACACTGTGAAGTCCATGGAGAACAAGAGCACCTCCTCCCAGCTGCCCACTGCACTGAGGCTAGGTAACACGGTCACCACTGATAAATCCATGATTATCGAAAACTTCAATAAGCATTTCTCAACGGCTGGCCATGCCTTCCGCCTGGCTACTTCAACCTTGGCCAACAGCTCCGCCCCCCCCACAGCTCCTCGCCCAAGCCTCTCCAGGTTCTCCTTTACCCAAATCCAGATAGCAGATGTTCTGAAAGAGCTGCAAAACCTGGACCCGTACAAATCAGCTGGGCTTGACAATCTGGACCCTCTATTTCTGAAACTATCTGCCACCATTGTCGCAACCCCTATTACCAGCCTGTTCAACCTCTCTTTCATCTCGTCTGAGATCCCCAAGGATTGGAAAGCTGCCGCAGTCATCCCCCTCTTCAAAGGGGGAGACACCCTGGACCCAAACTGTTACAGACCTATATCCATCCTGCCCTGCCTATCTAAGGTCTTCGAAAGCCAAGTCAACAAACAGGTCACTGACCATCTCGAATCCCACCGTACCTTCTCCGCTGTGCAATCTGGTTTCCGAGCCGGTCATGGGTGCACCTCAGCCACACTCAAGGTACTAAACGATATCATAACCGCCATCGATAAAAGACAGTACTGTGCAGCCGTCTTCATCGACCTTGCCAAGGCTTTTCGACTCTGTCAATCACCATATTCTTATCGGCAGACTCAGTAGCCTCGGTTTTTCGGAATGACTGCCTTGCCTGGTTCACCAATTACTTTGCAGACAGAGTTCAGTGTGTCAAATCGGAGGGCATGCTGTCCGGTCCTCTGGCAGTCTCTATGGGGGTGCCACAGGGTTCAATTCTCGGGCCGACTCTTTTCTCTGTGTATATCAATGATGTTGCTCTTGCTGCGGGCGATTCCCTGATCCACCTCTACGCAGACGACACCATTCTATATACTTTCGGCCCGTCTTTGGACACTGTGCTATCTAACCTCCAAACAAGCTTCAATGCCATACAACACTCCTTCCGTGGCCTCCAACTGCTCTTAAACGCTAGTAAAACCAAATGCATGCTTTTCAACCGGTCGCTGCCTGCACCTGCATGCCCGACTATCATCACCACCCTGGATGGTTCCGACCTAGAATATGTGGACGTCTATAAGTACCTAGGTGTCTGGCTAGACTGCAAACTCTCCTTCCAGACTCATATCAAACATCTCCAATCGAAAATCAAATCAAGAGTCGGCTTTCTATTCCGCAACAAAGCCTCCTTCACTCAAGCCGCCAAGCTTACCCTAGTAAAACTGACTATCCTACCGATCCTCGACTTCGGCGATGTCATCTACAAATGGCTTCCAACACTCTACTCAGCAAACTGGATGCAGTCTATCACAGTGCCATCCGTTTTGTCACTAAAGCACCTTATACCACCCACCACTGCGACTTGTATGCTCTAGTCGGCTGGCCCTCGCTACATATTCGTCGCCAGACCCACTGGCTCCAGGTCATCTACAAGTCTATGCTAGGTAAAGCTCCGCCTTATCTCAGCTCACTGGTCACGATGGCAACACCCATCCGTAGCACGCGCTCCAGCAGGTGTATCTCACTGATCATCCCTAAAGCCAACACCTCATTTGGCCGCCTTTCGTTCCAGGACTCTGCTGCCTGTGACTGGAACGAATTGCAAAAATCGCTGAAGTTGGAGACTTTTATCTCCCTCACCAACTTCAAACATCAGCTATCTGAGCAGCTAACCGATCGCTGCAGCTGTACATAGTCTATTGGTAAATAGCCCACCCTTTTCACCTACCTCATCCCCACACTGTTTTTATTTATTTACTTTTCTGCTCTTCTGCACACCAATATCTCTACCTGTACATGACCATCTGATCATTTATCACTCCAGTGTTAATCTGCAAAATTGTAATTATTTGCCTACCTCCTCATGCCTTTTGCACACATTGTATATAGACCCCCCCTTTGTTTTCTACTGTGTTATTGACTTGTTAATTGTTTACTCCATGTGTAACTCTTTGTTGTATGCTCACACTGCTATGCTTTATCTTGGCCAGGTCGCAGTTGCAAATGAGAACTTGTTCTCAACTAGCCTACCTGGTTAAATAAAGGTGAAATGAAAAAATGAAAAAAAGGAAATTACACATACAGAAGTTTCAAAACAGTAAAGACATTACAAATGTCATATTATATATATATACAGTGTTCTAACAATGTACAAATGGTAAAGGACACAAGATAAAATAAATAAGCATAAATATGGGTTGTATTTACAATGGTGTTTGTTCTTCACTGGTTGCCCTTTTCTTGTGGCAACAGGTCACAAATCTTGCTGCTGTGATGGCACACTGTGGAATTTCACCCAGTAGATATGGGAGTTTTTCAAAATTGGATTTGTTTTCGAATTCTTTGTGGATCTGTGTAATCTGAGGGAAATATGTCTCTCTAATATGGTCATACATTGGGCAGGAGGTTAGGAAGTGCAGCTCAGTTTCCACCTCATTTTGTGGGCAGTGAGCACATAGCCTGTCTTCTCTTGAGAGCCATGTCTGCCTACGGCGGCCTTTCTCAATAGCAAGGCTATGCTCACTGAGTCTGTACATAGTCAAGGCTTTCCTTAATTTTGGGTCAGTCACAGTGGTCAGGTATTCTGCCGCTGTGTACTCTCTGTGTAGGGCCAAATAGCATTCTAGTTTGCTCTGTTTTTTTGTTAATTCTTTCCAATGTGTTAAGTAGTTATCTTTTTGTTTTCTCATGATTTGGTTGGGTCTAATTGTGCTGCTGTCCTGGGGCTCTGTAGGGTGTGTTTGTGAACAGAGGACCAGGACCAGCTTGCTTAGGGGACTCTTCTCCAGGTTCATCTCTCTGTAGGTGATGGCTTTGTTGTGGAAGGTTTGGGAATCGCTTCCTTTTAGGTGGTTATAGAATTTAACGGCTCTTTTCTGGATTTTGATAATTAGTGGGTATCGGCCTAATTCCGCTCTGCATGCATTATTTGGTGTTCTACGTTCTCTCTCTCTGAACCATGTCTCTCTCTCTCTCTCTGAACCATGTCTCTCTCTCTCTCTCTCTCTCTCTGAAAACATGTCTCTCTCTCTCTCTCTCTCTCTCTCTCTGAACCATGTCTCTCTCTCTCCTCCCTCTCTCTATCTGAACCATGTCTCTCTCTCTCTCTCTCTCTGAACCATGTCTCTCTCTCTATCTCTCTGAACCATGTCTCTCTCTATCTCTTTGGACCAGACAAACAGACCAAAGGGTTAGGTTGATCCAGGATCTTATAGAAGGCCTTTTAATGAGTCCCAATTATCTACCTTAGAAGTGTGTACTTGTTGACTCCACACCATGGAATGGACAGGTGTAAGAAACATGGGGGAGTGAAGGAAGAGCACACTTGAGGAAGAAAATATGAGAATATCTCTTCTCTTCTGCTGAATAACATCCATGTTTGTGCTGTGTCGCTGGGAAGTAGTTCTAGAAGCTTACAGTAGGTCCTTCATTAAGGACACTTCCTATGCTCTACCCCTCTTACAGTAAGGACACTTCCTATTCTCTACCCCTCTTAGAGTAAGGACACTTCCTATTCTCTACCTCTCTTACAGTAGGTCCTTCATTAAGGATACCTCCTATTCTCTACCCCTCTTACAGTAAGGACACTTCCTATTCTCTACCTCTCTTACAGTAGGTCCTTCATTAAGGATCCCTCCTATTCTCTACCCCTCTTACAGTAAGGACACCTCCTATTCTCTACCCCTCTTACAGTAAGGACACTTCCTATTCTCTACCCCTCTTACAGTAAGGACACCTCCTATTCTCTACCCCTCTTACAGTAAGGACACTTCCTATTCTCTACCCCTCTTACAGTAAGGACACTTCCTATTCTCTACCCCTCTTACAGTAAGGACACTTCCTATTCTCTACCCCTCTTACAGTAGGTCCTTCATTAAGGACACTTCCTATTCTCTACCCCTCTTACAGTAAGGACACTTCCTATTCTCTACCCCTCTTACAGTAAGGACACTTCCTATTCTCTACCTCTCTTACAGTAGGTCCTTCATTAAGGATCCCTCCTATTCTCTACCCTCTTACAGTAAGGACACCTCCTATTCTCTACCCCTCTTACAGTAAGGACACTTCCTATTCTCTACCTCTCTTACAGTAGATCCTTCATTAAGGATCCCTCCTATTCTCTACCCCTCTTACAGTAAGGACACCTCCTATTCTCTACCCCTCTTACAGTAAGGACACTTCCTATTCTCTACCCCTCTTACAGTAAGGATCCCTCCTATTCTCTACCCCTCTTACAGTAAGGACAATTCCTATTCTCTACCCCTCTTACAGTAAGGATCCCTCCTATTCTCTACCCCTCTTACAGTAAGGATCCCTCCTATTCTCTACCCCTCTTACAGTAAGGACACCTCCTATTCTCTACCCCTCTTACAGTAAGGATCCCTCCTATTCTCTACCCCTCTTACAGTAAGGACACCTCCTATTCTCTACCTCTCTTACAGTAAGGACACCTCCTATTCTCTACCCCTCTTACAGTAAGGATAACTCCTATTCTCTACCTCTCTTACAGTAAGGACACTTCCTATTCTCTACCCCTCTTACAGTAAGGATAACTCCTATTCTCTACCCCTCTTACAGTAATGACACTTCCTATTCTCTACCCCTCTTACAGTAAGTATCCCTCTTATTCTCTACCCCTCTTACAGTAAGGACACTTCCTATTCTCTACCTCTCTTACAGTAGGTCCTTCATTAAGGACACTTCCTATTCTCTACCCCTCTTACAGTAAGGACACCTCCTATTCTCTACCCCTCTTACAGTAAGGACACCTCCTATTCTCTACCCCTCTTACAGTAAGGATAACTCCTATTCTCTACCTCTCTTACAGTAAGGATAACTCCTATTCTCTACCTCTCTAACAGTAGGGATACCTCCTATTCTCTACCCTCTAACAGTAGGGATACCTCCTATTCTCTACCCCTCTAACAGTAGGGATACCTCCTATTCTCTACCCCTCTTACAATAAGGACAATGTACCCCATGTGCACTTGTTCACTCCACCTCATACATTTAAAAGTATTGGATCGGCTGGAGTTAACACATTACCTTAACCCCAGTCCATTACCTTTACCCCAGTCCATTACCTTAACCCAGTCCATTACCTTTACCCCAGTCCATTACCTTTACCCCAGTCCATTACCTTTACCCCATTCCATTACCTTAACCCCAGTCCTTGTCCTTAACCCAGTCCATTACCTTAACCCAGTCCATTACCTTAACCCATCCATTACCTTAACCCCAGTCCTTTACCTTTACCCAGTCCATTACCTTTACCCCAGTCCATTACCTTAACCCAGTCCATTACCTTAACCCCAGTCCATTACCTTTACCCCATTCCATTACCTTCTGAGCGGTTTAGAGGATGAATAATAAGACCCCAGGGTCAGTGGTGTTATAATAAGACCCCAGGGTCAGTGGTGTTATAATAAGACCCAAGGATCAGTGGTGTTATAATAAGACCCCAGGGTCAGTGATGTTATAATAAGACCCCAGGGTCAGTGGTGTAATAATAAGACCCCAGGGTCCATGCTGTTATAATAAGACCTCAGGGTCAGTGGTGTTATAATAAGACCCCAGGGTCAGTGGTGTTATAATAAGACCTCAGGATCAGTGGTGTTATAATAAGACCTCAGGGTCAGTGGTGTTATAATAAGACCTCAGGGTCAGTGGTGTTATAATAAGACCTCAGGGTCAGTGGTGTTATAATAAGAGCCCAGGGTCAGTGATGTTATAAAAGACCCCATGGTCAGTGGTGTTATAATAAGACCCCAGGGTCCGTGGTGTTATAATAAGACCCCAGGGTCCGTGGTGTTATAATAAGACCCCAGGGTCCGTGATGTTATAATAAGACCCCAGGGTCAGTGGTGTTATAATAATACCCCAGGGTCAGTGGTGTTATAATAAGACCTCAGGGTCAGTGGTGTTATAATAAGACCTCAGGGTCAGTGGCGTTATAATAAGAGCCCAGGGTCAGTGGTGTTATAATAAGAGCCCAGGGTCAGTGGTGTTATAATAAGACCCTGGGGTCAGTGGCGTTATAATAAGACCCCAGGGTCAGTGATGTTATAATAAGACCCCAGGGTCCATGATGTTATAATAAGACCTCATGGTCAGTGATGTTATAATAAGACCCCAGGGTCAGTGATGTTATAATAAGACCCCGTGGTCAGTGGTGTTATAATAAGACCCCAGGGTCAGTGATGTTATAATAAGACACCAGGGTCAGTGATGTTATAATAAGACACCAGGGTCAGTGGTGCTATAATAAGACCCCAGGGTCAGTGGTGTTATAATAAGACCCCAGGGTCAGTGGTGTTATAATAAGACCCCAGGGTCAGTGGTGTTATAATAAGACCCCAGGGTCCATGATGTTATAATAAGACACCAGGGTCAGTGACGTTATAATAAGACCCCAGGGTCAGTGGTGTTATAATAAGACCCCAGGGTCCATGATGTTATAATAAGACCCCAGGGTCAGTGGTGTTATAATAAGACCCCAGGGTCAGTGGAGTTATAATAAGACCTCAGGGTCAGTGGCGTTATAATAAGACCCCAGGGTCAGTGGTGTGTTATAATAAGACCCCAGGGTCCATGATGTTATAATAAGACCCCAGGGTCAGTGGTGTTATAATAAGACCCCAGGGTCAGTGGAGTTATAATAAGACCTCAGGGTCAGTGGTGTTATAATAGGACCTCAGGGTCAGTGGTGTTATAATAAGACCCAGGGTCAGTGGTGTTATAATAAGACCCCAGGGTCCATGATGTTATAATAAGACACCAGGCTCAGTGGTGCTATAATAAGACCCCAGGGTCAGTGGTGTTATAATAAGACCTCAGGGTCAGTGGTGTTATAATAAGACCCCAGGGTCAGTGGTGTTATAATAAGACCCCAGGGTCCATGATGTTATAATAAGACCTCAGGGTCAGTGGTGTTATAATAAGATCCCAGGGTCAGTGGTGTTATAATAAGACCCCAGGGTCCATGATGTTATAATAAGACCCCAGGGTCAGTGGAGTTATAATAAGATCTCAGGGTCAGTGGTGTTATAATAAGACCTCAGGGTCAGTGGTGTTATAATAAGACCCCAGGGTCAGTGGTGTTATAATAAGACCCCAGGGTCAGTGAAGTTATAATAAGACCTCATGGTCAGTGGTGTTATAATAAGACCCCATGGTCAGTGGTGTTATAATAAGTCCCCAGGGCCCGTGGTGTTATAATAAGACCCCGGGGTCCGTGGTGTTATAATAAGACCCCAGGGTCAGTGATGTTATAATAAGACCCCAGAGTCAGTGGTGTTATAATAAGACCCCGGGGTCCGTGGTGTTATAAGACCCCGGGGTCAGTGATGTTATAATAAGAGCCCAGGGTCCATGATGTTATAATAAGACCTCAGGGTCAGTGGTGTTATAATAAGACCCCAGGGTCAGTGGTGTTATAATAAGACCCCCAGGGTCAGTGCTGTTATAATAAGACCCCAGGGTCAGTGGTGTTATAATAAGACCTCAGGGTCAGTGGTGTTATAATAAGACCCCCAGGGTCCATGATGTTATAATAAGACCTCTCTCCATATCTTCTTTCTATCCATCTTTCCATCCATCTCTCCTCTCTATCCCTCTCTCAGAAAGAGACATACCGGGCCAGACAGAGACATACCGGGCCAGATAGAGACATACCGTGCCAGACAGAGACATACCGGGCCAGACAGAGACACAACGGGCCAGACAGAGACATATCTGGCCAGACAGAGACATACCGGGCTAGGACCGGGCCAGACAGAGACATACCGGGCCAGACAGAGACATACAGAAAGGCCCGACAGACAGAAGTCAGGCTCATGTCAGAAGTCCAGCTGATACAGTTGAGGACAGGAGACCCAGGTCAAGGATGTGCTGTTTGTAGTAGTTTGGTAACTGGTAGTAGTTAACCAGGTTATGACAAACCTAAATCCCCCACTACACTACGCTACACTACAGCATCATGCACAACAAAGGTTTGATGGGGGACCTACTTCAAAGAGGCATAACACATGAATCATCCGCACACGATGCTTTCATAAGCAGTACAGAACAACTGTAAAATACCCTAAAGTGTTTAACTCGAAAGTCTGCTATGATACTGGGGGATCTCTTTTCTCCAATAGAAAACCAACGAGCAACAGACAAACGCTTTCCAAAAAAGGATTTTATTGATAACTGAATTACATCTCTTTTATACATATCTCAAATTATACAGGATTTTTTACACTTTACTGGTTTTGTTTGTTTGTTGTTGCCAACATTACAGCATCTGATGTCAACAGATTTAAATAAATAAAAATTACAACGGAAATAAAAAATAAATAGGTCTGAATGAATGGCGAAACAAATTAAATCATTTAAATTATGACATTCTCACTCACTCTTTTAGGCAGGATTAAAAACTCAAAAGCAACAATTCACACGTTATAAACAGGATAAATGTGACTGGGGAGAATGACAAATAGATCAGGCAAGATGAACAGAGTTTAAAAAAAGAAGGATGAGTATCATGGTGTTGTGTATCCACCTGTCCTGGGTCGTGTTCATTAGGTACCAAACGGATGAAAAACGGACCCTGCCCAATAAGAAATGTTCATTTTTGCTTTCCGTTGCACGTTTTCAGTTGCATGCCTTGATGAACACGACCCTCGACTGTTGTTACATCTCAGAACACTAGGTGCAGAGGGGAGGAGAGGGGGAGACATGGGGGAGGAGAGGGGGAGACAAAGGAGGGAGGAGAGGGGGAGACATGGGGGAGACAAAGGAGGCAGGAGAGGGGGAGACAAAGGAGGGAGGAGAAGGGGGAGACCAAGGAGGGAGGAGAGGGGGAGACAAAGGAGGGAGTAGAGGGGGAGAGGGGAGAAAAAGGAGGGAGGAGAGGGGAGACAGTGGGGGAGACAAAGGAGAGGGAGGGAGAGGGGGGAGACAAAGGAGGGAGGAGGAGGGGGAGACAAAGGACGGGGGGAGGAGAGGGGGAGACAAGGAGGGAGGAGAGGGGAGACAAAGGAGGGAGGAGAGGGGGAGACAAGGAGGGAGGAGAGGGGGAGACAGGGGGGAGTAAAAGAGGGAGGAGAGGGGGGGAGAGACTGGGGAGAGAAAAGGAGGAGGAGGAGGGGGAGACAAAGGAGGGAGAAGAGGGGGAGACAGGGGGGAGAGAAAAGGAGGGATGAGGACGAAGGGAGAGAGGGGTGTAGTGGGTTGGCTGGGTTGGAGTCAGATTGGCAGATTCTAGCAACAGAGAGAAGCTCTGTCTCATTACAACTAGGAATCTCTACTACTTTTTAAATCCTCTTATTTTTATTTATTTTGTACATAATTTCTCATGTAAACATTACATTCATGCAACAGCCGCTTTATAATAATGTTCCTATATTTGATATATTTTGTTTTATTTAAATGAACAAAGGAGAGATAAAGAAAAAGAGAGTTAAAGGAGGATGGTATGATGACCCCTAAGGACAGGAAGTGAGGATGGTATGATGACCCCTAAGGACAGGAAGTGAGGATGGTATGATGACCCCTAAGGACAGGAAGTGAGGATGGTATGATGACCCCTAAGGACAGGAAGTGAGGATGGTATGATGACCCCTAAGGACAGGAAGTGAGGATGGTATGATGACCCCTAAGGACAGGAAGTGAGGATGGTATGATGACCCCTAAGGACAGGAAGTGAGGATGGTATGATGACCCCTAAGGACAGGAAGTGAGGATGGTATGATGACCCCTAAGGACAGGAAGTGAGGATGGTATGATGACCCCTAAGGACAGGAAGTATGGATGGTATGATGACCCCTAAGGACAGGAAGTGAGGATGGTATGATGACCCCTAAGGACAGGAAGTGAGGATGGTATGATGACCCCTAAGGACAGGAAGTGAGGATGGTATGATGACCCCTAAGGACAGGAAGTGAGGATGGTATGATGACCCCTAAGGACAGGAAGTGAGGATGGTATGATGACCCCTAAGGACAGGAAGTGAGGATGGTATGATGACCCCTAAGGACAGGAAGTGAGGATGGTATGATGACCCCTAAGGACAGGAAGTGAGGATGGTATGATGACCCCTAAGGACAGGAAGTGAGGATGGTATGATGACCCCTAAGGACAGGAAGTGAGGATGGTATGATGACCCCTAAGGACAGGAAGTGAGGATGGTATGATGACCCCTAAGGACAGGAAGTGAGGATGGTATGATGACCCCTAAGGACAGGAAGTGAGGATGGTATGATGACCCCTAAGGACAGGAAGTGAGGATGGTATGATGACCCCTAAGGACAGGAAGTGAGGATGGTATGATGACCCCTAAGGACAGGAAGTGAGGATGGTATGATGACCCCTAAGGACAGGAAGTGAGGATGGTATGATGACCCCTAAGGACAGGAAGTGAGGATGGTATGATGACCCCTAAGGACAGGAAGTGAGGATGGTATGATGACCCCTAAGGACAGGAAGTGAGGATGGTATGATGACCCTAAGGACAGGAAGTGAAGATGGTATGATGACCCCTAAGGACAGGAAGTGAGGATGGTATGATGACCCCTAAGGACAGGAAGTGAGGATGGTATGATGACCCCTAAGGACAGGAAGTGAGGATGGTATGATGACCCCTAAGGACAGGAAGTGAGGATGGTATGATGACCCCTAAGGACAGGAAGTGAGGATGGTATGATGACCCCTAAGGACAGGAAGTGAAGATGGTATGATGACCCCTAAGGACAGGAAGTGAAGATGGTATGATGACCCCTAAGGACAGGAAGTGAGGATGGTATGATGACCCCTAAGGACAGGAAGTGAGATGGTATGATGACCCCTAAGGACAGGAAGTGAAGATGGTATGATGACCCCTAAGGACAGGAAGTGAGGATGGTATGATGACCCCTAAGGACAGGAAGTGAAGATGGTATGATGACCCCTAAGGACAGGAAGTGAGGATGGTATGATGACCCCTAAGGACAGGAAGTGAGGATGGTATGATGACCCCTAAGGACAGGAAGTGAGGATGGTATGATGACCCCTAAGGACAGGAAGTGAGGATGGTATGATGACCCCTAAGGACAGGAAGTGAGGATGGTATGATGACCCCTAAGGACAGGAAGTGAAGATGGTATGATGACCCTAAGGACAGGAAGTGAGGATGGTATGATGACCCCTAAGGACAGGAAGTGAGGATGGTAAGATGACCCCTAAGGACAGGAAGTGAGGATGGTATGATGACCCCTAAGGACAGGAAGTGAGGATGGTATGATGACCCCTAAGGACAGGAAGTGAGGATGGTATGATGACCCCTAAGGACAGGAAGTGAGGATGGTATGATGACCCCTAAGGACAGGAAGTGAGGATGGTATGATGACCCCTAAGGACAGGAAGTGAGGATGGTATGATGACCCCTAAGGACAGGAAGTGAGGATGGTATGATGACCCCTAAGGACAGGAAGTGAGGATGGTATGATGACCCCTAAGGACAGAAGTGAGGATGATAAGATGACCCCTAAGGACAGGAAGTGAGGATGGTATGATGACCCCTAAGGACAGGAAGTGAGGATGGTATGATGACCCCTAAGGACAGGAAGAGAATATGGTATATGATGATCCCAGGACAGGAAGTGAGGGATGAAAAAGAGGAGAGGATTCCCTGATGTATGTAGGTGTGTGTGATACCAACTCCAAAGTGTGTGCTCCCAACTCCAAAGTGCGTGTGGTGTGTGTGTGTTAGACTGGGGCCGCCAGACTATCACGAATAGAAACTATA
>NW_022265418.1:0-13505 GCF_002021735.2 Oncorhynchus kisutch
TTTAAACCCCTAGTCATGATAACTAGCGCATCATTCGCGTGTACACAGTTGGGCATCATGGAACACAGCGGCTTCTACCTGACTCTCCCCAGTAATGCGTCGGCACAGATATATCGTAATAATCAGAGTTCGAAGTATACAACCAATTTTCCAAAGCCTATAGAGTTATCAGAGGCTTGGGAAGTAGGTCTCAGCGAGATTACATACCCCCATAGTTGGTATAATATCAAAGCTAAGGACCGTGATTTTTATTGCAAAAGGTTCTCGGAACCTGCGATACTTATTAAGCTTAAAAAAGGTTTCTATAGAACCGTCGACAGGATCGTCTCAGAGTTGAATGAACACCTAACCCTGAACAAGATGGAAATATTCCTATTCTACAATCCAATCCATAAAAGGATACAAATCTCAGGGCCTGCTAACGGAGGTATAACGACCAGCGGTAATTTATCCTACATGTTGGGATGGGTCCCAATAAATGGACGTATGTGAACGATAAATTATTTCCCATTCCCTGCGGATATACATGCAGGCTTTACAACATATTGTCTATACCGACATCATAACCTATCAAAGGGTCGGAGACAGCTGTGTGCCCCCTCCTGCGAACAGTTCATATAGACGGCAAGGATGGGGACATCGTCACTGTCAATTATGACAAGCCGCACTACGTACATGTCAGCAAGAACTATATTGAAAACATTCTGGTTGAGCTTAAAACGGATCAGAACGAAAACATTGAATTTACTTATGGTTAAAACGATTGTAAAACTCCACTTAGACCCACCAAAACCTCTCTACATATATAATAGCTGTATTATATTTATAAACATAATACAAATAAAAGTGTTATGGAGCACCATCAGCTCGACCCTAACCGTTATGTTCATACTATGTGGATCAAGTGGGGTAATGGACTACCAGGATATCATGGAGCGCCGACAATGTATGGTTCGGGGATAGGAGGTATATTCCGTAACCTCTTCAGGATGGTTTACCGTTTATGAAGAGAGGCTTCAGCATAGCCAAACCACATTTAAAATCAGCGGCTAAAAATATAGTAAGTGAGGTTGTAGCCAATGCTATGACCCGAAGGGCGTCACCAGAGGTGGAGCATCAAGAAGGCTCGGGGCTTATGATATTGTCTCGAAGGCCAAAAAAGAGACCCCCTGGTTTAAGGCGTAGGCCGGCACCTAAAAAGCGGCGGGTTAACTGTTAAAAGAACCTCAGTAAGTCAAAGACGGGGTAAAGTGAGGAGGTCTGTACCAAAACAGGCTAAAAGAATACTAGGAAAGTATTTTATAAAAGAATAAGTGACATGGCTCTTTTACATCGAATGTCCTCTGAAGCTATAAAGACAGAACTTGATCTTTTCACGGCACCGTTAACGCAGCATTCAATAGATAGATCCAGTTATGTGGAGATAGCCCTCTCTCTGCTATTACCGATAACGGGCCTATCGAATTTTTCATACCAGGCCATGGTGACAACTATCTGGACCTCAACAACACCTTGGTGCATTTACGTCTAAAAGTGACCAAAAGAGATGGGTCTAATATTGCAGACGATGCCAAAGTGAGTCTCATTAATTACCCCTTGGCCACCATTTTCTCCCAAGTTGATGTGACTTTGGGTGAACGCCTAATCAGTCAAAGCAGCGCTACATACCCTTATAGAGCCATCATGGAGTGTTTACTAAACTACTCCGAAGACACTCTCAAAACCCAATTTAGCGCCGGGCTGTTTAGCAAGGATACTGCAGGAGCCTCTATGGAATCGACAGACCCTTCCACCGGTGCAAACAAAGGACTAGCGGCACGAGCTCGCTACTGCGCCGAATCTCGAGAGTTTCATTTGCTAGGCCCTATACACTCTGACATTTTCTTTCAAGAACGGTTACTCTTAAATTCGGTTGATTTAAGATTAAAATTAACCAGGGCCAAGGATGATTTTTGCCTGATGTCTCCCCAAGACGGGGATTTTAGTTTGAAAGTGTTGGGGGCAACCCTTTTTATTAAAAAAGTATCTGTATCTCCGGCCGTGCGCCTGGGTCACTCACATGCTTTGATGAAAGGAAATGCCCTTTACCCTCTCCAAAGAATTACCATGAAAACCTTTAGCATACCTGTGGGCAGTAGAATCTGCAGTCAAGAAAACCTATTTCTAGGCCCTTTACCTAGATATGTGGTTATAGGTCTGGTTGATCACGCCTCTAATACGGGCAGTTTAGATAAAAAAAACTTTAATTTTCAGCACTTCAATGCAGAGTATGTAGCGCTCTGTCAGGACGGACGTCAGGTTCCGGCGAAGGCTTTCCAACCACAATTTAATAACAACATATCTGTGCGAGAATTTTACAATCTATTCCTGGCTACAGGGCGACATCTAAAAGATCTCTCTTTACCTATTGACAGAAATGATTTTGCAGAGGGTTACACATTGTATGCTTTCAATTTATCACCTGATGATGACACCTCAGGAAATCTGTCTGTGGTGTCCCAAGGTAACCTCAGGCTGGAAATGCGTTTCCGTACACCTTTAGCCTGTACAGTTAGCATGATTGTTTACGCATGCTCTGATTCAATCTTGGAAGTGAATGCCCGAAGACAGGTCTTAGTGGATTATTATTAAGGACCTTTGAACAAAGACATGAATACCCAAGAGTTGGACGGGCTCATGAGCCGCTTGATTGGAAAACAATTTTGTGGAGTGTTGGCTTGTGATGAATTACCTATTGAGATATGGCCTGAGAGGCCTGCAATGTTTATTGTCAATACCCATCCTAAACACATGCCTGGTGAACATTGGCTAGCTATGACATTAGAACAGGAAGGTGGACGAAAAATCTCAACTTTTTTTGATTCCTATGGCTTTCCCCCCGGTTTTTCACATTTCCCTAAATCTATTAAAGATTTTTTGACCCTAAACGGTACAAAGATCTACTACAACATCAAACAAGTGCAAGATAACCTTTCCACTACATGCGGTCACCACTGTGTATTTTACCTGTGCCAAAGAGCCCGGGGAGTTTCTTTTGAAGATGTTATGTCTCTTTATAAGGATGATTTAAGAAGTAATGATAACCTTGTATCTTGTTTTGTTAGAAAATATCAAAAGTGTTCAAATGTGTGTCCTTTAAGAACGCGTAATCAAGGCGTATGCTCACGTCATATGTTTCAAGAATGCCACAAATGTTAACTTGCTTATTTTTCAAATAAAAAAATTATTGAATTTAATCATAGTCATTCAAAAGTCATTTTCAAAAGTCTAACCACGCCGAGAGATCGGGTTTAGGAAAAGGTCCTGAGACGTTCATGGGAGTAAATGAGTTAGCATCATCGCTTTCATAGGGGGACGGTGTCGTTGGGGCATCTTTAGGGGTGCTGTATCTCGTTGAAGGCTTTTGTTTTAAAGCTTGAATCTGTTGACGAAGCTTATGGTTGGGTACACCGGAGAGGGGGATGTTGAGGATTGCCAGGGCCTTAAGAAACTGACGCCAGCCGGGAGGCCTTCGGTCATCAGCAACCTTGTGGGCAGCCGTGGTACTTTTAAGCAAGTCCTGCATATGGGACCCCCTAACCACAGAGCCCTGAAGGATAAACTCTCCAGAGTCGTTCCAAGCAGCTATCCCCTTTGAGTCTTTTATCTTGTTCATAATGTATTTAACATTCTTCCTGTTACGTAAAGGCACATGTGTCAGTAGGTCATGCATAACTTTATCTTCAAATGGCATTTGAGCTTCACCCGACATATTATCTCCACTAGGTAAGATCGACGGTACAGGCCTTACAGGGGCATGGCTATCGTTAGGTTCGACATCTGTTAAAGGGTCCGGTAGGGAAAGGGTTAAATGGTTAGTCTCTCTCTCCCCTTGCTTTACCCGAGTCAAATACCTTTGCATTAGGTTTGTGTATTTTTGAATCTTATCATAGGGGTTCAATCCTTTTCGGTTCAAAACATCCTTCATGGCCGTATCCAAATCATTTTCCGCTGTTTGTCTGATATCTTCAGGACCCTGCATTTGTTTTTTAAGTCTATCCAACTCTTGTTGAGGCACCAAGTACATTTTAGTGGCCATCACACCACGTGTTCAACCCCCACGTCTGGCCGCAATAAGGCTGGTGATGAAGGGCACGGCTATACTGAGTAAAGGTAGAAGAAAACCCCCAGACTGTTGTATACTATGTCTTTTCTTTTGAAGACTGGCCCTTTTATTGGCAAAGAGTTTGATCGCTGTCTTTTGTCTCCTTAATTTTTTCAATTGGTTCAGGGTGAGTGGAATGCGTCCTTTGAGAAGATTCAAAGCAATCTCACATAGGGCTAATATGAGATCTGAAGAACAGCGACCCAAGATGGCCTTCCGTTCTTTAGCTGTAGAACCTACTAGCCTTCTCAAGAGGGGGAGGTTTCTTTTTAAACGCAGAGACATAGCGTTTACTTTTTAGGAAGGTATGCAGCAGGCCTCTCCCCCGGAAACAGCCCTGTACGTAGCCTAAGGTGTTCTGGAGTATTTGCTTTTAAATCCACGATTAAATAAGAAAATGGCTCTTTGGTAGCGTCCTCATAGCTCTCCATAAAGTATGATTTCCGTCCAGGGTACATCTGCTGAGCTAGAGTGCTAATTTGCAGTTTGTCTCTAGGATTTTTAAACAATACCATGTAGTTGGCATTCAAGCTAATGGTCCGACTATTTTTACCTTGGTGAAACACATTCTGGACCAAGTAAAGCACGGACAGGTTTCTATGATGAGTATATTGGGTAAAAGCTCGTGCAATTTCAGGGTGTTCGCTACCAGCAAATAGCATATCGTCCAAAACCAGCAGATTATTTACATGTGGGGGGAGAAGTTCATCATCAGACAGAGAATCGGGTATTCCTTCAACAAACTTGATTTTTATTGTCTTCAATAATTCATCATACAGAGGTTGGTAACATGAATAACACCATACAATATTGTCAGGCTTTTGAGATAACACATGTTCAGAATTCTCTAAAATACTTTTTACAAAAAAAGTTTTACCACTGTTTGAAGGGCCTGCAATTAATGCTGAAAAAGGCAATTGTAGACGGGGGTCAAAACCCTCGACAGCAGTCATAATATCTTAAGCTTTAAGACACACTGGGGCTTGTAGCATAAGTCAGTAGCCAAAGGGCAATGTGGTACCGTCAGGCAATAGCTGTCTCTTGTCATAGACTACCCTGAATCTTTTAGTGAGTGGTGCGTTTCTTAGATGGAACCCCTTTTTATCCCTCACTATTTTGTTGTAGGAGCTCAAAATCTCCAAGTCACTATTCTTGTCCTTTACGAACCCCTCGACCAAGCGCGTGATTGATTCCAAGTTTACACGCGGTGCATTTTCATAGTTTTGAGTCACGCCTTTGGCTTTCAACACCACGTGATTGGCTTTAGTCCTAAAAGCATAGCTTTTTGGACCACATGAGGACCATTCTGTAATATGGTCACCCTCTTCGAGTTCACTCGTTAAACCCCCAAGATAGTTGCTAAGTGGGGGGGTCCAATCCCCCGGTTTGCTTACATAGACCACAGAGTCTGTGTCGTGGTAAAGAACCCGCCTCTGAAGCTGTTCCATGAGGGTGTACAGTTCAAGGCGGCCATAGGCTGTGGTAAATGCTGCAAGAAACACATTTACATTACCCGGGGGTAGAACCCACTTTTGGTGGCGCCTCCATTGCACCAAGGCAATGTCTTGACTCAAGAAGGAAAAATGTGAAATTTCGTATTGGTCCGAAAAAACAAATTCCAAAAATTCTTCGGGGTCTTTAATGATCGAAGTTGTTAGCATATTGCATCTCTGCGCTAATTTCCCCCAAAGGGAGTTCAAGTACAATTTCGACACATTTCTTTTGGTTTTGTTGACCTCTATTCTGTCAGGGTCAAGAAGTATGCCTTCTCTGTCATGGTAGTCTTGAATGTACTGGTCTTTACTTTCTTGATCTGTGACCGATGCAGGATAGCCTGAAGCCATCTGCTTGCATCTCAAGAAGGTTTTGATGTACTCTTTAAAAAGTGTGTCTGATTTCCTGGAAAAGTTCCACACTTCAAAGATTTTGGCCACACGATACCCCTTCTCTAAAGCCTTAGAGAATTCTACAGTGACCCATACACCGGTCAGGGCTCTTTCTTGATCTGTGTGATCACAGGGGTTTTCCTGGTTGTGGTTTTCACAGCATGTGCGACAAAGGGGAAAGAAAAGTTTTCCTTTAGGACCCTTGTAAGGCAACACAGGTATAAACAGCCCCCTAGGAGGGTAGACAGTCGCTTTGATTAAACCAAAATAATTTTGGGGTTCGTCAAAGTCGCTGTGAATAATTTCAGGATGCCCTATAGGATAGAATGAGGAACTCATTACATGAGGATATAGGGATGTAAAATCTACATAGCCTATTGTCTCGTCGGGTTGAGCTACATAACGCAATGTCAAAGCATTGGTCCGGCCTCCAAACAAGGCCTGTCGCGGTTCCAGGGGCTCTGGAGGGTCATAATGGGTAAGGAAGGCCTTAACACTAGGATCTGCCTTTTTGAGGGCTGTCCATTCGTGCTCCCACAAAACCACAACTTTTAACCCGTAAGTAGCCTTTAAAGAATTCAGTTTGTCTTGAAACTCTTGGTACATTTCCCCAAAAGTCTTTTGGGTTAGGACACACAAGGTCTGGGGGACAAAGCATAATTTACAACCGTGGAAGAAACAACCGTTGTACTCATACACTGTCTCAACCCCGTCAATCTGTGTGTATCCATCTACATGGTAAGGCCCAAAAGCCTTCTCCCCCCGATTCAAAGCATGTTGGATAAAAATATCTTTATCCTGGGCCAAGTACTCCAACCATTGAATGGAACCACTAGAGTAGGCCTTGAATTGGCGTCGGTAGTTGTCTGGCGATGGGATAGCTATAGATTCAGGAGTTAGATAGTGTGTACGATAGGTTTTCATGCACGCTGATGCAATAGTTGTACAGCTCCAGGGGTCAATGCCCGCATCTTTGATTACCTCTTCTCTGAATCTGAGGCATCCTTCACGAAGTATAACAACGTCATTGTCACAGTATGATTCCATCTCTTTATGGAAATCAAAAGTGCCATGTCTTACGGTCTCGTACCATGTCATGAATCTCTCACGCTCTTTGCGAGACATTTGATCACACCCGTACATTTCGGGGGCTGGATAAGATCCTATATAATGTAGATTCTCCTCAGATGTGAAGAAATGAGGGAAATAGCCTTTGACAGAGTTTTCAAAACCCAAGGCCTCTGGCATTTGAGCCAATCTCATGGGTAAGAAGCTTAAGCTGTCAATGTATCTCTGTTTGAAGGCGGGGTCAACAAAGCATAATATTTTACTCCCTTGAGCTATGACACTGGGGGCCACGCCTTGCTGTATCAAAGGGTTCAGAAGCAGATAGGCGTCATAGGCCCTAGCATTGTGAGCTATAAACGTGAAGTTTCTGTACTGGGCTTTTCTAAAATGTTTTAGAAAGAGCCTGGCACAATTGGGTCCCTCGGCCGACCATTTTTCACCCTTGAAAGTCATGGTTGACACAAAAATAGGCAAATGAACCCCTGATTGCTGATTTGTCTCAAAATCATAAAACACATATTTCTCTGTATGTTCATCTTCAGCCAAGGGCTGAATGTAACACTCATGTGTTACTTCTTGAACCGCTTCCGCGTCTCTGCTTTTCAAAGGACCTTTACAGATTGGGCAGTGTATAATTCCACAAACATGAGGTTTAGGGCTATCTATTTTAAGGTTGTAATTGCAATGACATTTTGGACATTTCTTGTTAATGTCACAACTGCTTACAGATTTACATGCCTTGGGATGCCATGTTTCAGTTTTGTGTTTTTCGTAACAGTAGGCCGAACGACATGTGCGGTGACAATCCGCACAGGGGGTCAAGTTTAGCGGCTGCATAGGGCAATGTTTATCCAGACATACTGAACAGTTGTAACGGCATGAGTGCCCCCCCATGCGTGTGTAGCCGGTATGACAGGCTGGACAGACATATGGAGCGCCTAAAAAGGCTGTGATGTTAGTTACGGCATAGTAATGCTCATTTTGCACATAAAAGTACATAGTCTTAGGATGTGGTTCGGGTATATTTTGGAACTTGAGGAGAGCGTCATTAGCCCTACTGTGGTACAAAACCACAATCTTGATGTTCAGAAAGTTTTCAAATTTGACTATGTCTGAGAAAGCCACAGCATCCTGTATACCGAGACCCACCGCAGTTTGTAGCTCTCGAGCTTTTTGTAACGCGGCTTGATCAGTACATCCTGGGCTGAGTAAGTGGGCCAAACCTATGGCAAAACATAGCTTATTACCTGGATTGTGAACGTTTATGAGATAGGCCCTTTTATTGCTTATGATTTCGGACTGCATTAAACTCTCGAGCTTTCGTCTCTGACCCCCGCCCCCTTGTGGTTGTCGTACTAATTGTACTACAAGTTCGAGGGTCCTATCTGCTAGCACGTTTAAATTTGACTGAACAAGGCGTTCTAGCAGTTTAACAAATTGTTCAAGCTCTGCTTCACCATTCTGTAAAATAAGCGATACCTTGCTCTGTAGACTGTCTCCACAAATTTCCAACTGTAAGAGATCCCTAGGTTCGCTATAATCTCTGATCCTAGCTAACAGTTCATTCAAAGTGTCCATAAGCATTACGTAAAACACAGCATATTCCCGAATCTGACCCCCCCATGCGAAATTGAAAAACTGGCGAACCTCAATATTGCTGAATTTATTTCGACGCAAAACATGTACACTTCGATCAAGACCTCCCCCCTCCAGATTTGCTAGGCAATTGTCCAACTGTTCAAAAACATCGTATTGGGTTTCAGACTCTTCGGACATTGGTGTTAAAGGCTGATTTATAGGTGTCTGGGGTGCCGAATTAAACCTAGCGCTCTCGTTCTGTACACTGATCTCAAGACCGCCCCCCTCCAGATTTGCTAGACATTTGTCCAACTGTTCAAAAACATCATATTGACTTTCAGACTCTTCGGACAATGTTGTTAAAGGCTGTCTTAGAGGTGTCTGTGGGGCCGAATTAAACCTAGGGCTCGCGTTAAGCTGGGTAATTAGAGATATGATGGTTTCGGGAATCTGTGTTAACATGTTTTCCTCGGAAGGCCCTGACTCATTCATACGTGTAATAATGTCTATGAGTTCGGAGGGAATCTGTGATAATAGATTTTCATCTATTGTCATTATGTCAATTACCCCCGAATCATTCATATGGTTAACTATATCTTGGAGCTCTGTAGGGATCATGGCTAAGAGGGTTTCAATTGTCTCACTTTGGTCTATAGGGGGCGCCATCTGTCTAATTAAGGATGTGTGTGTGTGTGTGTGTTTACATGTGTGTTTTTTAACGGCGGTATTTGCTTGTTTTAGCCCTAATGTTTTTTAACATACGGGGTAGCTCGCTACGCCAGAATGACACATCCTGATTGTATTGATGCTCGAGTAGAATACACATGCGCCTCTGGAGTAGAGCCTTTCGTGATTTTAAACCCAGGGTAAACGCTTTGAAAAAACGTTCTTGGTCTATTTCAGAATCTGCTGTTTCCCCCCACAGAATTGGCCGATTCAAGAAGGTTGGCAGCTTCACAGAACATCAAATCGTCTACCTCAGAAATGTCATTTAAATCTTTGAAATCATCAGGTTTCGCTGTTTTCTTGACTGGTGTCTTTGGAGCCTCCTCGGGGATGCTTGTCTGGGCATCCTCCGATGTTTGTGCGTTGTCTTTATAAGCCGGTGAGGAGTCTGAAATAAAAATAATACATACAAAAATAGGTTATTAACCCTAAAATATGTTAAAAATGCCAAATACATTTCAGATATAAGCCTATATATTAACAATACATTAATTAAATACCTCGGCTTTTTTGACGAGGGCTGTTCTGAAGAAGCTCTGAAACCAGGGGCTGATGTCTTTGTTCAACCTGTATTACAGCATCTGCAGGTTCGGTAGCTGGTGAGCCTGAAAAAAAAAAAAAAAAGAAAAAAAAAAACAGCATTAGGCCTTGTTTTAACATATTCCGGCATAAAAAAATATATATAAATATTAAAATAATAATATATATAAATAATAATATATAATTGATTCATACCTTGTCCTTGGAACGACGTCTCGTGAATATCGGTCAAGTAGAATTGTTCGGGTGAAGCGGAACTGTGGATCTGAGCACTAATTATCCTTTGGTGTTTAGAAATATGGGGGACAACGTTGTCCTGGCCAAGGGGAGTTGACCTGCCGTTTAAAGTCTCTGTTCGCTGCTTTTGTGTAAATACATCCTGGGAGTAGGGCAGAATTGTCTCGTAGTCATATGCTTCGCAGAAACCGTTCAGGCTCCATAGGGCCTCGTTTAACCTTCTAGGCTTTAGGTCCTCTGTAAACATATAAAATAACTTTTAATATAAGATGCCCACACTTTTTGTTTTTAAGGTATAAATATTTTTATGTATGGAATTCTTGGAGCTTACTTACGTTTACAATTCAGGGTAGGCGTTTGTTTGTCTGCACTTTGTTCCGGAGCCCCATTGGATGGTTCGAGCTCAGTTATACCTCGGAGTATCTGCGTGAATGCTTCAGAATCTATAAAACATTCGACAATATTAAAGCTATAATCACTTTAGCTAATATTGCCTTGTTATACGGTAAGCATACTGATCCTAATGATTGTTTAATATTTCTATAACATCCCACGCTTTTCAAACAATTCCCCACAACAACCAAATCTAATAAAGATTTATTTCAAGAACTCACCTTGCGATAGATCCATTAGACTGTTTTCCCCGATTATCTTTTTTAACGCTTCAGTCCGATAACGATTCTTGGAGTTTCTGGAGGTGCTGTTTGCATCGGAACTAAAACGCTGCTAACATTGCCCATGGTTTCTAGCGCTTTTGTACCCTACGACCTAGAGAAAAACCCCTGAATGATTTTTACATAGCATTTGGGGTTTGTTGTTTTTTCGGGCTATACCCCCGCCCATGGTATATTTGACACATTTCAAACACATGGTATTGGGTGTGTCTAAACATTAGGATCCTTTTGGATCTTCTAAAATCTCCGGGGTGCTAGCACCTAGATGCATGGGGGTGGGTTGGTCTCGACATCGCTGGGATGAATGACTTTTTAGCCCACCTAAAAAATAGTTTTATGAAAGGCCTTTAAGATTAGGAGTCGTAAGACACAATATTATTGTTGGGGGGTAGGCATCTGTTTTGCAGGCTAGTGTAAACCTTGGTTTCAAACGACTGCAAGGGTATTTTTTTAACAAACAACCCGCCCCCCTTTTTCTGTTTTTGAAACACACACACACACACACACACACACACACAGCCACTACAGAAAACTCCCTCACGCACATACGCGCGCACATGGCTTTTTCCGCAAGTTTTTTCTCAGGGACAGACTGCGCTAAGAGTGAACAAACGCGAGAGTTCATAACGTGGTGAGATTCTGATTTTAAAACCATTTATTTCATTCAAAATATTTAGTACATACATTTTATATCCTTACATTCTTAAGGTATTTTACGATGCCTTTCTTACAGATCCTGGGAGCTTATGCAACCAACCGCCATTGTCCGTGTCGAGTTCGCCCTCAAAAGGCAAGGCTCTCTTGCTAGGTCCATCAACACTTGGTAAGTTTTCACTCCAGGGGTAGATCCTCCGTCGGGCCTTTTGGTCTTGACTCTGTCTCAAGGAAAGCCTCGCCCAGCGCTTTAACTGTTCCCCATTTTGGAAGAGAATGTCCAGCTTATTCATAAGTGTTATGAAAATTGGATAATCCACCCATATAAAACTAAACACAGGAATAAAAAAGTTTACATGTTTGCGTGCTCTGGAAGCTACAGGAGAATTGACAGACTTTGTAGCATTAGACTTATCATAAAGGTCACAGGCTAAAATTGTCACTTTGTTGTCAGGGCTATAGTCCATTGAAGCAATTCTTAGAGCCTTGAGATCACTGCGGCCGCAGACCTGTTCTTCCAACGCATATCCTGGCACATTTGTACCACTCAGGACCTGTTCAATTTTACAAAGAGCCAGCCTGATGTTTAGCCATTCTCTCATCCCCAGAGCCGGGGGAAAACTCCCAGGTTTTGCAGGATAAAGGGGTTTGGGTCCACGGTCTGTGAATATCTTTACCGTAGAATCCTCCGGGTGGAATATGTAAGACATGTGGCCCTCACTCGTACCCAAAAATCCTTTAAAACATTCTGGAGCTTCACACAGAACTTCTTCAAGGCTTTGGTCACTGGGTTCATGACAAGCCGAGCATAACATCCCTAAAATTGGCATAGGTGTCATTTTTGTTTAATATTCAGGGGGGGTTATCATGTACAGTCTTAAACAGGTATTGTTCAGGCGCTTTATAAGGGGCATTAACCACCCCAAACCGTGAGAAACAGTAACAGGTTGACCTGACACATGGTCACTTACTCAACCCCAACAACACCTCTGGGCATGCACCCTTCTACATGACATAGGGTCATAAATCATTACATAGGGTCATAATCAGGCTTGGGTCATCAATCATTAACGGCCTGTCAAATGGACCCTTACTCAACCCATAGCCCCCACCTAACCAGGCTTGCCTGACCAGAAGACATGCACACGTCATCACTACATAGGGTTCACATAGAGTTCACATAGGTTCACATAGGGTCATCAATCAAAATTTTGACACGTGACATCTACTTTAATCTCTCTCTACTGTTCCTGTTCAGGATATTCTCTCATGGTTTGAAGAACCAGGCCTCAGTGTCAATACTGCTGTTCCTGTTCAGGATATTCTCTCATGGGTTTGAAGAACCAGGCCTCAGTGTCAATACTACTGTTCCTGTTCAGGATATTCTCTCATGGGTTTGAAGAACCAGGCCTCAGTGTCAATACTACTGTTCCTGTTCAGGATATTCTCTCATGGGTTTGAAGAACCAGGCCTCAGTGTCAATACTACTGTTCCTGTTTTCAGGATATTCCTCTCTCATGGGTTTGAAGAACCAGGCCTCAGTGTCAATACTACTGTTCCTGTTCAGATATTCTCTCATGGGTTTGAAGAACCAGGCCTCATTGTCAATACTACTGTTTCCTGTTCAGGATATTCTCTCATGGGGTTGAAGACAATGCCTCTGATTCATGTGTTTGCTGGAGTTTACATGCCCATGTGTGAGCGTGCATGAGAATGTATCTGTGCTTTGGACAATTGCATAAGTGTGGTGCAGTGTGTGTGTGGGTTGTGTGTCAAGAGAGGGAGAGAGAGAAAGAATAGCTGTGTAGCCAGAGGGAGGGAGGGAGGGAGGGAGGGGCTGATAGGCTGAGAGGCTGAGAGGCTGAGAAGCTGAAGAGAGATAGCTGTGTACCGGAGGGAGGTAGGGAGGGAGGGAGGGAGGGAGGGAGGGAGGGAGAGAGAGAGAGAGATGAGAGAGAGAGAGAGAGGAGAAGAGAGAGAGAGAGAGAGATAGAATAG